>NW_026888279.1:0-96177 GCF_032173495.1 Musca vetustissima
CACGCCACTCTTACCCGCCCCTGCCGACCGAGGGGGCCTCCTCCCCATAACGTAGGGAGAACGTACACCCCATAATCCGGATTATGGAGGGTTAGTAATGTTGGGAAACACCGGCTACAGTAAACATCAGCCGGTTAAACAATTTAAAGTTAATTAATTAAACACAACAATAAAGACAAACACAAAACATAAACATCTGGCAACTGCTTGCACTCTACAGTTCTAAATTTAGAATAGAATTTTTAATTACATGTATTGGATCAGATAAAGAGATGCGATTATACAGATTGTTATATATTTCACATAGTGATCTAAAGGGATTACATAACTCATAATTAGATCTCACTAAAGGAAGATAAAGCGGTATATAATTACGAGTAAGACGTGAAGGTACATTAAACTTGATTTCACCGATTAGAAATTTCGAGTCAATTTGACCGCGTAAAAGTTTTATTAAAAATATAGATCTCAGCATTAAACGTCTTCGTTCTAGTGTTGGGAGATTAATAAGTTTTAAACGATTTTCATAAGGAGGGAGTCCTTCAACTGTACTCCAAGGCAAACCTCTAAGAGCAAATAAGAGAAATTGTGTTTGGACAGATTCAATTTTTTTAGAATAACAACTGTAAAACGGGCTCCACAATATACATCCATATTCTAATGTAGGCCGAACCAGACTAACAAATAAACGTTTAGTCACATAAGGGTCGTCAAACTCTTTAGACCATCGTTTTATGAATCCTAGTAAAGATTTGGCTTTATTTACACATGACTCAATATGCAAATTAAATCGCAATTTATCATCTAAGATAACACCAAGATCAACAAAGGAATCAACATTGTCTAATTTGTAAGAGCCTATAAAATAATTGGTAGGAATTGAACGACATTTAGAAAGGCATAATTTTTTACATTTTTTAAGATTCAGTGACATACCGTTAATACTGCACCAGTATTCAAGAGAGTGCAAATCATTTTGTAGATTAAGGGCTTGATTTAGTGAGTCTAAATTTCTGAAAAGTTTTACATCATCAGCAAACATCAACACTTTAGAAGATTGAATAACTGATGGAAGATCATTAAGGTATAACACAAATAATAGTGGACCTAAATGGCTACCTTGAGGAACTCCAGAATGAACATCAATATTTCTAGAGAAAATATTATTATAAGATACGCTTTGAGTGCGGTTTTGCAAGTAGGATGAAATCCAAGTCAAAATTTTGAATGGAAAACCCATGGCGTCCAATTTAAATAATAAAAGTTTGTGTAACACCGTATCAAATGCTTTACTAAAATCAGTGTAAATTACATCTGTTTGTTGCTTTGTAGAAAATCCATGGTGTGCATGGCATGTTAATTCCATCAGATTAGTTAAAGTCGATCTCCCTTTTATGAAACCATGTTGACAAGGTGAAATTATTGGCGAAACGAAATGAATTATTCTACGTGATACTAGAAGTTCGAAAAGTTTTGGAATGGCGCTTAATTTTGCAATACCCCTATAATTTTCAATAATATTTCTGCTACCAGATTTATGTAAGGGGATAATGAAGCTAGATCTCCAGGAGAGAGGAAAGTACCCTGTAGACAGCGAAAGATTAAAAATAGCAGTCAGGGGCTTATACAGTTCATAAGCACAAGTTTTCAATATATTCGCAGGCACTCCATCAGGACCTGGGGAGCAACAATACTTTATTGAAACTAAACCATTCAACACTTCATCTTCTGTTAGAAGAAAATTAGGGAAATTGTTTATTTTATCAATATTAAAAGCATACTTTGAGTTGAATGTGAGTGTAGAGTATGTACTTTGAAAGAAATCTGCAAACATGTTTGCTATTTCAACCGTATCAGCGGAATCTTTACTACCATACTTCATACTACTAGGAAATTCTCTAACTTTTCTTTTAGAATTAACAAATGCATAAAAGCTTTTGGGATTTAACAGAAGGTTTTGTCTCATTTTGGTCAGATGATTTGAATAGCATTTTGAATTCTCTGTATTGTATTTATGTCTAGCTTTAGAATAATTAGTATAATTTAACAATGTATTGTGTTTTTTAAACTTTTTAAATAATCTACTCTTAATGTTACGTAAACGTCTAAGATATGGAGTAAACCATGCTGGCCCTCGGTCCAAACTAACTTTCAGAACGGGGACTGACATTGATAGGGCATTATTTAACACATTATAAAAATATGAAACACACGAATCTATGTTATTTTCAAATTTCCAATCAGTATAAGATAATGTGTATCGCAATTTATTGAAGTTAGTCTTCGCAAAGTTTAATTTTTGAACAGGTTTCATCCGCATAGTATTTTTTAAAGAGTTATCTGGCAGTTCTAAAGTTACACATAATGTTGCATGATGTTTATCTTCAGGTTCTACAAAGGGTGAACATCTACATAATGATATGTTTGGGAAGGAAGAAAAAACAAGATCGAGAATTCTGTTTTTGGTGTTTCTTACATTATTTATTTGAAGCAAACATCGATCATATAGGGTGTCCCAAAAGGTATCCATACCAGGTGCCGAGGTTGTTGACAAAACTGGCAAATAGTCAATGTTATTCTCACCTGGAATCCATTTTATATGAGGCAAATTGAAGTCACCAAGACAAATCAAATCAAATTTAGAGGTTTGTAAGTCTGAAACTTGTTTTATTAATTGAGAATGCATTAGGTAAATGTCTACTTCAGAATTTGGAGCAATATATGAACATGTTAGAACTATTATATTATTTAAATAATTTATTTTGACACAAACAAATTCAACAATGGAATTATCCTTAAGCTTAGTGTTAAGACCTCTTACATTTTGGTAAAGTATAGCTAAAGGTTTTATTAGTTTTTTGAGGCAGGCGACACAGGTCAAAACACTGAAAACAGATCGATTATATTTACTTATCTTTTTTGTAAATTTGCGTCATAATACACTTCAAATATATACATAAATATTAACAACTGCTTAAGCTGAGTGCAATGATCCAAACTATCGCTACGGAAAACCTATATATATAACGACTAATTCCAAATATCTTCAATGAAATTTTCAGAACTCATGTAATATACAACAACATTACCGTTCAGCCAATAGTCGTTGGATCAGCTACAGTTCCTCCATCTATAATAGTAACTGAAACTTCTCCTCCTTCTACCAGCAATGAACTAATAGTAGTTGCTCCTAGAAGAAGTATATTTATTTCAAGACTTCATTGTAATACTACAGTGGAGAATATTATCAACTACATACAATCTAAAAAACTAAATTTAAGTAATACCGATTATAAAATTTTTAAATTTAAATCTTCAGCTCAACGGGAAATATCTTCTTTTAAAATTGTTGTGCCGTCAAATTTATTTAAAGACTTAATAAATAGATCCTTTTGGCCTGATGGTGTTTTATTAAAAGAATTTGTATATAGGGAACCAAGAAATAACCCAGTAAATATAGAGGCTATTCCCCCTGTGTCGCCTGTCTCAAAAAACTAATAAAACCTTTAGCTATACTCTACCAAAATGTAAGAGGTCTTAACACTAAGCTTAAAAATGTTTATTTAAAGTCTTTTGGCTGTGATTACAAAATTCTTGTTTTCACTGAAACTTGGTTAAAACCAAATATTGGTGACGCAGAAGTTTTGTCTGATCAATATCAAACCTATAGAACTGACAGAGTAAATAAATCTGGTGGGAAAATTCTTATTGCTGTGCACAACTCCATTGCCTCAGAGCGTATTCCTACGGACAATTCCATTGTTGAATTTGTTTGTGTCAAAATAAATTAACAACCTCGGCACCTGGTATGGATACCTTTTGGGACACCCTATATGATCGATGTTTGCTTCAAATAAATAATGTAAGAAACACCAAAAACAGAATTCTCGATCTTGTTTTTTCTTCCTTCCCAAACATATCATTATGTAGATGTTCACCCTTTGTAGAACCTGAAGATAAACATCATGCAACATTATGTGTAACTTTAGAACTGCCAGATAACTCTTTAAAAAATACTATGCGGATGAAACCTGTTCAAAAATTAAACTTTGCGAAGACTAACTTCAATAAATTGCGATACACATTATCTTATACTGATTGGAAATTTGAAAATAACATAGATTCGTGTGTTTCATATTTTTATAATGTGTTAAATAATGCCCTATCAATGTCAGTCCCCGTTCTGAAAGTTAGTTTGGACCGAGGGCCAGCATGGTTTACTCCATATCTTAGACGTTTACGTAACATTAAGAGTAGATTATTTAAAAAGTTTAAAAAACACAATACATTGTTAAATTATACTAATTATTCTAAAGCTAGACATAAATACAATACAGAGAATTCAAAATGCTATTCAAATCATCTGACCAAAATGAGACAAAACCTTCTGTTAAATCCCAAAAGCTTTTATGCATTTGTTAATTCTAAAAGAAAAGTTAGAGAATTTCCTAGTAGTATGAAGTATGGTAGTAAAGATTCCGCTGATACGGTTGAAATAGCAAACATGTTTGCAGATTTCTTTCAAAGTACATACTCTACACTCACATTCAACTCAAAGTATGCTTTTAATATTGATAAAATAAACAATTTCCCTAATTTTCTTCTAACAGAAGATGAAGTGTTGAATGGTTTAGTTTCAATAAAGTATTGTTGCTCCCCAGGTCCTGATGGAGTGCCTGCGAATATATTGAAAACTTGTGCTTATGAACTGTATAAGCCCCTGACTGCTATTTTTAATCTTTCGCTGTCTACAGGGTACTTTCCTCTGTCCTGGAGATCTAGCTTCATTATCCCCTTACATAAATCTGGTAGCAGAAATATTATTGAAAATTATAGGGGTATTGCAAAATTAAGCGTCATTCCAAAACTTTTCGAACTTCTAGTATCACGTAGAATAATTCATTTCGTTTCGCCAATAATTTCACCTTGTCAACATGGTTTCATAAAAGGGAGATCGACTTTAACTAATCTGATGGAATTAACATGCCATGCACACCATGGATTTTCTACAAAGCAACAAACAGATGTAATTTACACTGATTTTAGTAAAGCATTTGATACGGTGTTACACAAACTTTTATTATTTAAATTGGACGCCATGGGTTTTCCATTCAAAATTTTGACTTGGATTTCATCCTACTTGCAAAACCGCACTCAAAGCGTATCTTATAATAATATTATCTCTAGAAATATTGATGTTCATTCTGGAGTTCCTCAAGGTAGCCATTTAGGTCCACTATTATTTGTGTTATACCTTAATGATCTTCCATCAGTGATTCAATTTTCTAAAGTGTTGATGTTTGCTGATGATGTAAAACTTTTTAGAAATTTAGACTCACTAAATCAAGCCCTTAATCTACAAAATGATTTGCACTCTCTTGAATACTGGTGCAGTATTAACGGTATGTCACTTAATCTTAAAAAATGTAAAAAATTATGCCTTTCTAAATGTCGTTCAATTCCCACCAATTATTTTATAGGCTCTTACAAATTAGACAATGTTGATTCTTTTGTTGATCTTGGCGTTATCTTAGATGATAAATTGCGATTTAATTTGCATATTGAGTCATGCGTAAATAAAGCCAAATCTTTACTAGGATTTATAAAACGATGGTCTAAAGAGTTTGACGACCCTTATGTGACTAAACGTTTATTTGTTAGTCTGGTTCGGCCTACATTAGAATATGGATGTGTATTGTGGAGCCCGTTTTACAGTTGTTATTCTAAAAAAATTGAATCTGTCCAAACACAATTTCTCTTATTTGCTCTTAGAGGTTTGCCTTGGAGTACAGTTGAAGGACTCCCTCCTTATGAAAATCGTTTAAAACTTATTAATCTTCCAACACTAGAACGAAGACGTTTAATGCTGAGATCTATATTTTTAATAAAACTTTTACGCGGTCAAATTGACTCGAAATTTTTAATCGGTGAAATCAAGTTTAATGTACCTTCACGTCTTACTCGTAATTATATACCGCTTTATCTTCCTTTAGTGAGATCTAATTATGAGTTATGTAATCCCTTTAGATCACTATGTGAAATATATAACAACCTGTATAATCGCATCTCTTTATCTGATCCAATACATGTAATTAAAAATTCTATTCTAAATTTAGAACTGTAGAGTGCAAGCAGTTGCCAGATGTTTATGTTTTGTGTTTGTCTTTATTGTTGTGTTTAATTAATTAACTTTAAACTGTTTAACCGGCTGATGTTTACTGTAGCCGGTGTTTCCCAACATTACTAACCCTCCATAATCCGGATTATGGGGTGTACGTTCTCCCTACGTTATGGGGAGGAGGCCCCCTCGGTCGGTAGGGGCGGGTAAGAGTGGCGTGGGAACGATCGAAAAAAAAAATTATAGAAGGGGAGACAAAAAAAGAATGGAAAAGGGGCTATTGCCATGCTAGAAGTAGACAGACATACTGGTGTTTAAATGTCCATCAGGCCCACCCAACCTGGTCAGCATAAAATAAATCCATACAGCGTTTTCTCAAACTGACACACATACTTTCGTGACTAATCTAATTAGACCAAGCTGATCGAACAGGGAAATCGAACGTTTAGGCAGTATCCTTAATTACTTTATTTATAACAATTTTAAAATTCAACTTTTCAGTAAAGCCAGTCTGAAATCAAAATATATGTATCAATATATGTAAATTTGTTTGAAGGTGAATATTTTGGCACTTTGGGGTTTTTGTCCGACTACTTCTTAATATAAACAAATTATTTTGAATTATTAATAAGGGGTTCAATTAAATCAAAACCTATTTCTTTATTATTACTATATTTTAGATCAGTTAAATGCTTTCAGATTAGTTTAATGCTGCAACCAATTATTGTCTTAATAAAAACTGCATTCCAAGTTTTTGTAAGACAAATGTACGAAAGAAAATTATATCACGATTTTTAATAGGTTTTGATTCAATTCGCACTTACACTATGTTTACTTAAAGAATATATTTGTTTCTGCTGGAGCCAAAAAAGTAAGATTTATATCACTTTTAAAACAATTTTTATGTGTCACAATGCTAATTATTATCTTCTTTTTCAGATTTGTTTGAACACCAAGCTTATCCAAAAATTATCCAAAATATTACCACATAGCTTTTTCTTTTGGGTTTGGTAAATCACAGGCAAACATTACTGTACGGTTTCTCTGCTGAATGTTTGAGTGATATTCATAGACAAATGCAACGCACCAAAAAACTCCAATGCGGTGGTTACAGAAAAATCAATCAAAGTAAATCGTCTTTCGTTGTAATGCGAATTCTAATAGAAAGCAAAGACTCAGCACCAGTTTTTTGTTATTTAAAGGTTAAGTAATGACAAATAAATATCGAAGTTATATCGAAAGGTGATAATGAAGCTGAAAATCAATGTTTTAGATTTTGCCGAAGATGATGATGACGATATTTGATCGATATTTTGTTATGCACGGACAAACCTCAAAACTAGATTTCGGTGGATCTGGATAAATATATACTTTCAGTGATTAAATCATCACTTGAATATTTTGTATATTTAACTCACCACAAATTTAATTAAAAACAAATTAATTAATCAAATATATTAAATGACAAAATTAATTAAATTTTTGTGAAGATTTTGATGTTAGTTAAATGTATTCTTAATCCAAAGTGACTTCAGACGAACGTTAAAATGACCGAGTAAAACCAATTTTTGCACCAAGAAACCTCGATTTTGTTGAACGAAACCTACGAATTTCCAGGCGTTTGGCAAAAGCAGAGAACAAAAAGCAAAAACGTTCAGAAGCATAGAAGAAACCAGGTACTTCTTAGAGAAACTCTACATCAATTGGGCGTTGCATTCAACTGAAGGGTTAAAATTATGATATATAATTTTATGATATATATTTTTTGTAAACAAAATAGGACAGCGAGTGTATGTGCGTGTTTACTTTTTATGATACTTTTGTTTGTTGTTTCTTTTAACAGCGCTCGCGAGCATTCGCGAACATTTGTTTTTTTTAGTTTTTCAAAAGAATGCTTAACAAATGCTCGCAAAAGGATGAATCGACGACGCTTGCAGCGAAATTTTATCGTTCGTGAATTTTTCGTACAATGCGAATATTCGCGAGAGATTACAAATGCTTGTTCATTCATCGTAGCTTTATCATTTGTAATAAATTGAAAACATTCGAATTCTCGCCATGAGTATTCGTGAGAAAGAACGCACCCTAATGTAAATTGTTTGTTCCAGTGGCTCACACAAAAAATGTTACGATCAAACTTCACATCATAAATGCAAACGGTACCCCAAAATTCCATATAGCGGTACCCCAAAATTCGATATTTTATGTATTTTTGTTTTCCACTGGGTGGAAAATCTTCCTGCTATAACTATCAATATTAGTGCACTCTATATTTTCAGAAGTTCTGCCACGTATTTTAACAAAATCGTCTGTAATTTTACACTTTGGAAACTCATTGAGTACAATGATCATTATCGGCCCATGGAGTCGGACGGCAGCGAATATTTTCTCTCCCCACTTTGGGTACATACAATAAAATCGTGAAATGTACCGATTTAAACCAAGCGTAACAAATGTCATTTTAATATGCGGCTGGAAGCTTGAAATGTAATATGTGATCAATAATGATATATGAATCGATCTCTTAAAATCTATTCAATTCAAACAGACTTAAGACCTTAGGTGTACTATTTGTATGAAATCGAAGAAAAGTATTTATGGGAGTTATACGATCACAGCACGTTGTTCAACATTTCATCTCAACCGGACAAACGTTGCTTATTTAGTGCACATTATACATAATAGCTATATTTTAATCTGATTCTCTGTAACAAAGCATCATTCTAGTCTCAATTTGATACGTTGATAAGTATTTGGTGCAACTTTTAGATACAAAATGGCAGAAAATATATGAGATATATCTAAATCGAATTCGAAAAAAATCAATATTCGTCATTCTAGAGTCCATAAAGCAATGTGCACGTTCTATCGCTATCGGAGAAAAATGTATGTCTTTAGTGCAATATTTATCTAAATCTGAACCGATTTTCACGAAACTTAACTCACATCACTCTAGACTCAATCCACACATCACTCGAGACTCAATTTCGTGCAAATCGAAAGAAATATAGTGGCTTTAATGCATAATTTACATAAAATCAGACGAAAATATATGTGGGAGCTATGTGTAAATCTAAACCGATTACGTCAATCTAGGCTCAATTTAGTACGCTGTACAAATTTTAATCTCAATCGGATAATTATTAGTCATTTGGGTTGTAATTACGTATTTTTGTTTCAGAAAATATCATGTTAAAAAGACATAACTAACATAAAAACGTAAAAACCCCAAAAAATATATATATATATATATTTTGTTTAAAAAAATTAATTCGGCTCTATAGTGCAGATATACTTTGACAAAATTTCCAGCCACAAATTAGTAAAAGTGTTGTTAGCGTTTGCAAAACGCTGGATATTTGGTACCCAAAGAGAACTATCTGTGCCAAAATGTGTCTAATAGACAAAAAAAAAAAATACCTTAAATCGGGAGGTACGGTTATATGGGGGCTATATCAAAACTTGCTCCCAGAGACCCCATTTCCTATACCAGTAGTTGTATTGATCTGAGCCAAATTTTGGCCGTCTATGTGAAATGGTTCGCCAGTTAATGAGTTAATACCCATTTTTTGGGAAAATACTCATGTATTTCCACAAGTCTTTAAAGTATTGTAAAACTATCCATCTGATAAAAGAATCCCGGAAATAGGGTGTAATGCTTTTGTACATTGTTCAATTCGAATCACTCTCTGAATAACCAAGAATTTTGTCCCGTCCCTAACAATTGAGAGAATTTATCGAAAATAAATTAGTTAAGAATAATGTTATATAAAAGGGTTAATTCATGTACGTAATTCTGAGAGCGAACTACGTTATTCGAATGTCCGTCCGAACAAGGTATAACCAAGAAATTTTCCCATCCCTAACAATTGAGAGAATTTATCGAAAATAAATTAATATTGACAGCGTAAAAATATTTATACAATTTTCAAACTTTTTCAGTAAAATTGAAAATGATAAATGAAAAGAAAAAAATATAGTTTTTATATATGCAGAAGGATGTAAATTTTGTAATCTACATAATGCAATATGCATTTCTTTCCGTTTGGTTCTAATTAGCGTCCAAAACGAAAAACAAATGTGGGAAAACCCAAACAAAAATTCTCCAATTTTTTATATGTGACATTTGATTTGAGAAGATATGAATATATATTTAAAAGAATATATATATTGAATATATATTTAAAACAACAATATTTTCAGAAAAAAATGGAAAACATGAATTAAAAGTACAAAGATGACCGTTATAAATCCGACTTTTAAGGATTTATAACGGAAATTCGTTCACAAATTGAGATCTTTTACGTTTTCATACTATTCTCTATAAAATTCATGATGAACAAATAAAAATTGAGTGATTTAATTCTTAAACGTTATAAAATTTGAACGACCTGGATTAAAAAATCACATCATCATATTGTTTTACTATGCATAAACTTATTTTCAAATTTCACTTTATTAACGTGTTAAAAAATGTCGAATAACCCTGAACATACTGTAAGTTGGAGGATGACCGTAATATAGGGGCCGCATTGAAACGAGGACCAAGGTTAATCATTTTTGGTAAATAAATTTTTGTAAACCCAAAATATCAAAGTACAGCCGATTCGGTTAAAAAATGTTTTAACAATACTCAAAATACGAGGAACCTTTACATGAGAGCTACCGGTGATTCTCCGCCCAATAAAATCCCAAAAAATTACAGCAAAATTGGTTAAAAGACTTGTCCATAATTTCCAACATACTGAAATTTTTATTGTATCGTTTTTTGGGGGCTACACTTAAAGTTGGTTCAATATTGATAATTTTTGATACAAACATTTAATACCTAATGAGAACCCAAAATATCAAATAACAGCCAATTCGGTTCAAAATAGATTCAATTTGGAGGTACCGTTATATGGGGCATATGGCTACACTTCTGTGCAGATTTTTGGACAGCTAGCTCAGTTTCTGCAGATGCTAGAGTGATAACAACAGACTTATGGACATGGCTAGAATCTTAGAATTTTATACTGATCAATAATATATATATATATATATATATACTTAATGGGTCCAGAGACGATTATTTAAAAAAAATGGGTAAAAATATGCAGAAACCAATAATTTTTTTGTCTTTTGCTAATTTATGTGATTTTAGGTTTTTTACGTGCTGAATCTACTGAGACTAGCCGTGTTCCGCCCAATAAAACTGCGGTCAAAAGTACTTTGAAAGTAGAAACATCTGCAAATAGATAATTTGAGAATTACGCGTGTATAATCGTTTTATTTTGTATATAAATATAAACATTTATAAGCCATATTCCTGAGTAAATGCATCATAAAATATAGCGATACGTGAATAATTTTATCCAAAATAGATTGGGGAGGCATATACACCGTTCTTGATGGATATGAGCATATGAAATTTAAAAGCTTTCAAAAAATTCACCCTTTGTAGGGGGGGAGCTAGAAGGAGTAGACCGATAAGTCCCATCTTGCAACATTATACAGGTTTAGTTAAAATATTAGGGCCTCCCCTTGCTACGTCGGTGGTGTGTATAAAATGTAAATAAAATCAGAGATCTGCACTCAACAATTTCCAATAGATGGCTTTTAATCCGTTGTTATGATATCATAACAACAGAGCAAACAATATTAAACATTTTAAGTGCTATATCGTAAGCTTATAAAATAAAAACATCTATTTTGAGTGCAGACCTCTATTTACTTTTTATACACACATATTCGCGTATTGTCGTGTTTATGCCTGATACCCCCTAGATATTTTTTCAGAAACTAGTTTGCCAAAATGCATTTTGTCGAGTCTTTACGGTTTCTATTTCTTTGCTTTGACATAGAAACCGTAAAGACTCGACAAAATGCATTTTGACAAAATAGTTTATGAAAACATATAATGTGTGTGCAGTTCTCATCTGACTGTTTATAGGCGAATACCGTTTGATTAAACAGCTGATATAAACTGAGAGCACGTTTTTTCGTTTTTTTCTTTTGAACATTTTCGGTATTTTTTCTGTAATTCGGTATTCGGTAAGGAAAAATATCAAAATGAATGCGGTGTACCCCCAAATTATAACAGGTACGGTATTTTGGATCCTGGTCGAAATAAAACAAAATCCAATCGTACTCATAAGAGATCGAGGCTTGAAGCTGCTGATTTTGTTCCCCTTCCAACCAGCAACCCCAATTATAATGATGTTCCTAGGTTTTTAATTGCATCAGCTAAACTTCAATATTGACACCCACACATAAATTGATAAAAGTTGCCCATCTTTTCTGGCACATAAATCAGTAAATAAAATTAAAATTAAACAAAGGTGTATAAATCGAGACGCCTGGAAATTGTTCAAAAGTGATCCGGATACCTTCTTAATCAAGCCACCAGCCAAAAAGCAGCTATACTCGCAAGTTTTGTCCAATATTGAAAACATTCAAACAACCACACAGCCTCTTAGAAAACGTGTCCAGCTACCATTCGCTCCCCCAATACTACACAAAATTACAATGTTTTAATTCAGATTTCACCACATCGAATAACATAAATAAATAGGCTTCTCAAATTAAACGACTTTTTGGAAAAGCTGCTAATGAGTCAATACCAACTAGTCGTCATGTACCAACCGGAAAATGTGCGCTTTAATAAAGCCAAACGACTTTCATGGAACAGATTTCTTAACTCCCTTGACCCTTTTATGGAAGTTCGTTATCTATGGAAATAGGTGAAACCCAATATCATCAGGCGAACAACAACGCGTGGAGCACAATTTAATTATCTTCAACCGATCGATACAAAGATGGGCTAGGGAAGTAGGGGCTGTAATCCCTTCAAATAAAATAGCTTCTCCACGTATGTCGCAAAAGAAAATGCCATTTTCCCTCCATATGCTTCGATGGCGATACCATCACGGTTGGTCATCGAATGAGAATTTTAGGACTTTCATTTAGCAAAAACTTATTATGGAATGATCATATAAAAATGCTGCAGATTAATCTCGGTAAAATTAACAATCTTCTTCGTCTAATATGTTCTAAAACTAAGGGTCCTCATATCGATACAGCGATTGATATATGTAAATCCTTGGTACATGGCGCAGTTGCATATTGCATCACAATTTTTGGATTTACTTCTAAAGCAAATATTTCAAAGTTAAATGCTGTTATAAACAAATTTATAGAACAGTTCTAAGAATCCTTATATGTAGAGGGAAATTACAACGATTTTCTAAACATTTTGGAGAAGTTTTATTTTAGCCTAGATAGCAAGGCCCTTACTATGCCTTCCCATAGACTCCACAATATATTTTGGAGATACGTCATCGCCTGTCATACATCATTTATGACCACCATTGACCATATATTAAGACTTTTCTCGACATACGTAGTGCCTTTACCTTCTAAACCCATCCAAAGCCATACAAATATTTTAAAATTCGTTTCGATTGATACAACTTTATCTGTCCATCAAAAAGGTCACACTAATCAAAATCTGTAGGCTTTTGCTCGAAAAAATGATACTTTTAATCCGGACATGATTCTTTATACAGATGGTTCATTTAATGGAGAATTTACATCATTTGCAGTTGTTAAACAAACAACGACAGACACTTTTTCTACAATTTTTAAATCAAGATTGCCAGACAACGCAGACATATTCACGGCGGAATTGTGTGGTGGCAAAACCGCTATTGATTTCGCCAAACAAGAAGTAAAGACGTTAATTTGCGTGGACAATCAGAGCGTAGCCAAAGCTCTTCAAAAAATACCCGAAGAAGAAATTGTGAAAGATTTGGAGGAATTCAAAGTATTTGGTGTAAGAAAATTTAAAAATATGATTGGTAATGAGTTGGTTGCTACAGGCGGAGCTGTGATCACATTTGATCTCATACACCCACCGAGTTTCATCGATATTGGTTGGAGCACCGTTCGCGTTCTAGAATACATCCCGAATCCCCTGCTATGCAAAAACTGCCTCAAATTAGGCCATACACTGCAAATTCATAGAATTGTGCAAAGAATGTGTTCATAGAATTGTGCAAGGAATGCGTACCACCGCCACACGATGCATGCAGTCGTAAATTTTGTGTAAACTGCAATATTAACACCCACACATCAATTGATAAAAGTTGCCCATCTTTTCTGGCACATAAATCAGTAAAAAAAATTAAAATTAAACAAAGGTGTACAAATCGAGACGCCTGGAAATTGTTCAAAAGTGATCCAAATCGAGACGCCTGGAAATTGTTCAAAAGTGATCCGGATACCTTCTTAATCAAGCCACCAGCCAAAAAGCAGCTATACTCGCAAGTTTTGTCCAATATTGAAAACATTTAAACAACCACACAGCCTCTTAGTAAAACGTGTCCAACTACCATTCGCTCTTCCAATACTACATATCCAAATGCAATCAATTCAAACAACATCATCAACACCTCGTCACATTACAAACCAAGATAACAACAAACCAACATCACAAACTATATCATCAACTCTTCTTAACACCACAAACTAACACAACAACAAACGTTCCTACAGAAAAAGAAAAAACGTTGAACAAGTTCTACTCAACAATAAATACATTAAAAGAAAACGATAAACAAAATTCACCAAGCTTTTCGAAACTTTTCAAAAATTCAGTGCCTGATTCTACATATATACATAGCATGCCAGTCAAAATTATTTTTAGAAGAGCTGAAATTGAAGATTTTGATGACATTCAAATGTCATCATCATGAAGAGACCCACATAACGGAACAAAACAAACACCTTTTATTTCTTCCGGGTTACGAAGTATTCCACCACAATAAGAGCTATAACTATTCTAAATCCGGAATAGCTATTCTTGTCAAGAATAATATGAATGTCACTAATGTCAGTGTTTCTTCAGGACCTTTATAATTTCAAACGATGTAATTAGACTATGGATTTCCTTTTAATATTATAAATATTTATAAAGAATATGACATAACACTAACGTACGATATTGTTGATGTATGTTTATATCCACCTTCCAACCAAACTCTTTTGCTTGGTGACTTGAACGCTCATAACGCTCTATGGGGCTCATCTGAAACCTCTAGCGGGGGTCTCATTTGGGGAGAATTCGCTGATAAAAACCGGATGGTTATACTCAATGACGCTTCCCCTACTCTTTTGAGTACAAGAAACACTCTTACTTCAATAGATGTTTCTATGTGTACCTCTGACTTCTATGTGTACCAATATGACTTGGCAAAATTAATTCGAACTAGACAAAGAGCAAGGAGAACATTCAGAAGAGTTAGAAGCAAAGAAAATTGTCTCTATTACCGGAAAATGTGCGCATTAATCAAGCCAAACGACTTTCATGGAACAGATTTCATAACTCCCTTGACCCTTTTATGGATGTTCGTTATCTATGGAAAAAGGTGAACAATCTTAAAAATCCAAAATTTGATCGATTGTCCTGCATTCGATTTAAAAAGGATAACTTTACAAATCCAGATGACATTGCAAACGCATTCAGAAATTAATAGGGGAACAGACACGACAACTAGTAGAACAGATAAAACATTTAAACAAAAAATTCGAAACTTTTACGGGAGAAACAAAATATATAGACTTCGAAGATGAGGAAGTAGATGATACTATTGACGATAGGTCAGACTCATCATTAGCAAACGCCTTACCTGAATTGAGAAATCAAAATGGATACGTGTCATGGAGACAAGCTGTCCACAATGTAATGAAATTACATAAGAAATGTAGTAGGCCATATATTTATTTATTAAATAAGATAAGGATGAAATGCGTTGGTGAGGCAGATACAATCTTAAATAGCCATAATACTCCATTAAACTTTGATGCAATAATAGCCAAATTAGATTGTGCATTTGCAGATAAACGCCCAAGACACATATTAGAGACTGAACTAAACATGTTACGACAGGGAGACTCAACACTTATGGGATATTATAATAAGGTCAATGAAAAATTATTAATTAATAAGACAATCATGACCTACGGGAACGACAAGGCAATAACGAAAGAATCTAATGACTTTCATAGACAGACGGCACTCAAAGTATTCATATGAGGTCTTAACGCTCCATATAACAATATAGTAGCATCAATGCAACCGACAGATTTACCAAACGCGTTAGCCAAAGCGCAAGAAATAGAATCCAATTATCAACGCGCACAAATAGCGTATAATTACGACAAACACGTCCGAAATAACAAGATGTCAAATAGACACAAACATAAAAATGACAATAGAATGCCCTACCCAATCGCTCAACAGCACAAACCCCAACCAAAACTGGAACCAATGGATGTTGATACAAGCATTCAATATAGGCAGAATACTAATTACAACCAAAACTATAACAATGACAGACAGTTAAGACCACCAATATTTAAAAACAACTATCAACCGTCGAATAGATTTAATAATAATAATTATAATAATAACCACAATGCTCAGGCAATTAAATGGCCTCATACCGGTTCTAATCAGGTAGTGTCACCACCGAAAACTCATAGGGCAAATCATTTAATCGACAATAATACCGATCGTCAAATTGAGAAGGTTAATAATATTAGAGAAAGCCATTTTTTAGGGTAGACACAGGAGCAACAAGTTGTTACATTAGGGAAGGAATATATAAAAACAAACAAACTTTACCAATATTTAAAAAGGTTAGAACGATAAGTGGAACTAAAAGAAAAGGGAATAAATTTAATAACGTAAAAGAATGGCTTCACAATTGCAACATACAAGAAAATATAGAGGAAAAATTAAGCGAAGAAATAAAAAAGGAAATAGAAACCCAACACTCGAATATAGATATGAAAATACCCTTTCGAACAGATATTAAGGCTGAAATAAGAACAAGAACTGACGGACCAGTTTGGAGTAGACAGTACCCATATCCGTTCTCAGCAGCAAATTTTGTAAATGAAGAAATTGATAGGATGTTTAATGAAGGTATATATAGGTAATGTGGATAGTTTCAAAAAGGGGACTAAATGAAGACGGGACGCAAAAACAAAGATTAGTAATAGATTACAAAAAATTGAACGAGGTCACGATATCAGATAAATACCGAATACCAGAAACGGAAATAATTTTATCCAACCTAGGTCAAGCGAAATATTTTAGTAGGGGAGAGGGGGGCACCTTTGAACAGCGCTCATAAAATCTTGGTTTAATATTTTTCCGACCCGCAACCACATTTTTGTATATGGCAATCTTGTTCTCTATATGCGTAAACCACTTTGGCCTGCTTTTTTAGTTGTCGAAAAATTGTGCATGGGTGACCATGTTTTCTCAGTGTCATTGTAAACTTTTATTCATTTGGTTGTAAGGGCGCAGGAAGAATTCTGTGATAGTTATCTTTCGTCAAACAAATTTTTTGCATTCCAACAATAATTTCAAACATAACTAATGTAATTTCTTTCATATATATTTATTACAAAAAAGGTTATTTTAAATTTCCGTAAAATGCCATGGGTGGGGCACCTTTGAACATGCCCATTAAATTCGAGTAAAAAGCGAAGTTTTTAACTTTTGGCTTCGATTTCTCAAAATTTAAAATGGGATAATAAGACTACGAAATTAACTGTATTTTTCACCATATTAATTTTTGTTTTTATGTCATTTTATGTTTTAATAACTTTTGATCTAAATTTTTTAAATTTTGAAAATTTTTTATATGTTTTTTTTAATGAAGTAATGCATTTCTGATATGTATTAATAAAATAAATATATATTTAAACATAAACACTGTAAAAAACCATGTCGTTCAAAAATGTCAACCTGCCCCCCCAGGGGGCAGCTTTGAACACTTTGAGTTCGTCCATTAAAACAGTAATAAAATATATTTATCAAGCTTACAGTATGTCATATGTATATTCATTTTGAAGGTTACATATGTACCTATTAGTTAAAATTTATAAGAAACTAAAAATTATAAAATAAAAAATGTTATAAGGCTTGAAAGCAAAAAGTGTTCAAAGGTGCCCCCCTCTCCCCTACTATTGACTTGGAATCAGGATTCCATCAACTCCTAATGAAACCAGAAGATATTAAGAAGACAGCATTTTCAGTAAACAATGGAAAGTACGAGTATGTAAGAATGCCATTTGGATTAAAGAATGCACCCAGCATATTTCAACGAGCAATGGATAACATATTAAGAGACTACGTAGGAAAATTCTGCCACGTTTACATAGATGATATCATAATATTCTCGAAAAATATCGAAGAACATACGGAACATCTCAAAACAATAATACAAACACTGAAAGATGCAAATATGGAAATTTCGTTAGAAAAATCCAAATTTTATAAAAATTAAGTAGAATTTTTTGGATATATTGTAGCAGAAGGAATAATAAAAACAGACCCAAAGAAAGTAGAAACAATTAGTCAGGATTTTTAGGAATAACAGGCTATTATAGGAAATTCATAAAAAACTATGCTAAAATTGCGAAACCGTTAACTAAGTACTTAACTGGAAAAGGTAAAATATCTCATCGAATGTCAGCAAAAGCTTTTATAGATTTAGATGGAGAAGCTAAGAAAGCATTCGAAACACTAAAAATGCATTACAAACCACGGTAGAATTAAACCAACCAGACTACACTAAAAAGTTTTTTTTAACGACTGATGCATCAAATGAAGCAATCGGTGCAGTACTATCACAGGATGGTAAACCCCTAATATTTATATCAAAAACTTTAGACAAATGTCAACAAGCATACGCAACTAATGAAAAAGAATTATATGCAATAGTATGGGCATTAAAAACCTTAAGAAATTATTTATATGGTACGAAAGACTTGGAAATACACACGGATCACAAAACCACTCACATTTTCGATTCCACCAAGAAATCCCAATGCAAGGATTAAGAGATGGCTGCTTTTACTAGAAGAATATTCACCGAATATCATTTATAAACCAGGTAAAACAAACGTTGAGCAGATGCTCTATCACGACAATATTTAAATCAGGTTACAGCCTCCACAAATGAATCATCCGAAAACGAATCGCTTAGTTCATTAGAAACACAGCATTCAAGTGAAAGTTTAGATATGACCCATATTCCTGAAACAAAAAAACCATTGAATCAATTCAAGCAACAATTAGTTATACATCCAGGAAATTTTACGGTACTGAAAAAAAGATATTTAATAACATACGATACCCCTGACAATTTAAAAACAATTCTTACAGAATATTTAAACCCTGACTTAGTTACAGCAATATATTGTACACCAGAGACCCTATATGACATAAAGGATATCTTAGTACAAACATTCCCACAAGTGAAATTCATACATACGAAATTAATGCCATTAGATCAGGCATGATCGGTCATACACGGTACCGTAACTGAGTGTCGATGGTTAAACACGCATTATCTTTCCTTCAGTCGTTTTTAATGATGATTTCTCTGTTACGCTCAATTTTGTTATACCCACCACTGCATTAGATGTCACCGAAAGCGAGGACAAGAAAAACGTAACAGAGAAGGAACATACCAGAGCGCACAGGAACTTTTACGAAAACTATAAACAAATAAAAGATAAATATTATTGGCCAACATTATTGAGAGAATTAAAGGAATACATTAGGAATTGCGATATTGTAACAGGAACAAATATGTAAGAAATCGAATAACAGTACGGATAGGTGAAGCTCCAATTCCAGAACATGAAGGAGAAAACCTTCATTTAGATATATTTCATGCTGAAGGAAAAATATTTTTAACTTGTATAGACTCTAAATTTTTAATAAAACAAGGTTAGATAACGAACTAGGATTCACATATTTACAATTCAAATTATTAATGCAGAGAATGCAAATTGAACTAAAATATTGTTCACCAGGGCATAGTAAAACTAATGGTCAAGTAGAGAGAGTACATTCTACAATAATTGAAATGTCCAGAAGTATTAAAGAGGAATACCAAATAATCGACCCAATAGAAGCAATTTATAAAGCCGCTCAACAATATAATAAAACGATATATTCAGTTATCAATTTACAGCCAGTAGAAGTATTATTTAATAAGGTAAACCATACCGATATTCCAGAGAAATTGAAAACAGTGCAAAGCAAGGTATTAGAACGCGAGAATAAAAAGAGACAATTAAGAAAATATGAACATGGGGATATAATATAGGAAAAGATATTGAATAAACCTAGACCCCGATACAAAAAACAAAATGTTAAGGAAGATTTAGGAAATAAAGTATTAATATATAGTAATAACAGAATCGTACATAAGGATAATATAAAATTCATTTTTACAGATGTGGATGTAAGACCTATTAGTATAAATAATACCGAATTAAAAATTGAAAAACAAATTGTAAAATGTCATAATCAATACGATAATGTAAAAAATTGTAAACAAGAAATGCACAATACATACTGTCAAAAATCACTTAAAGAAACATGTTTAAGCTATATTCTAAATTCAAGGCAATGTAAAAACATTCATGTACAAAAATTCTAAGAAAACCAAAACCTATAGAAATAATAAAAAATGGTGTAATTTTAATATCAGGAACCAATATTGTAAACCAAACAAAATTAGAAGGTTCATACCTAATCATTTTTGATAATAATGTAATAATAAATAATACAACTTATGAGAATCCGACTGCTATAATTAATAATTATCTAAAAAATAACAAAATACCAATATTCGATGTAATTGAAACATTTAATGAAACCACGAACTTTGAAAATATAAACTTCTTAACTATAAGAGATGAACTAAATAGCAGCCGCAATAAATTTTTGAGTATCATTATTGTATTTGTATTAATAATAACAGTATATGTATGTTTCAAATTTAGAAAATATATTAAATTACATTCAATTAAAAGAAAAGAAAATGTTAAAAGGACTGAATTGGAATTAAAAGAACTCGCGTTATCAGAATTAAGAAAGAAATTTAATGAAATTAACGAATCTAATGATAGAGATCCGGGGAGAATCTCTTAAGGCAGGGGGAGTTAGCGATCAGCATATCTGACCACACCCAAATGACTAATTCACAATTATTTAGAGATCGTAATACAAAACCAAATAAGACCCCTTGGTCATTAAAGTATTCCTATTAAATACAATTTCTATATTCAAGAATCAATAATGTTTATGATTCGGAAACATGAGCTAACAAATATCATATTCAAAGAACGAGAATAAAATCAAAATATGTTTAGGATATTTAATTACCCTTTGTTCATATTTTCCTTTGTTTAATAAGCAAACTCAAAAATCATAAATACATCAACAATTGAAGTTTGCATTTAGATTTCAATAATCGCGTACGGTGAAGATTACTATCCGGTCCTTAATTAGAAAGACGGCTCGAACCCTTAATATTAATTAAAAGTTACAAGTTTAAATAGAGTTTAAGTCCAAATTAATAAAGTGTTAAAAACTTTAATTAATAATGTGTTTTACTAAAAAAATAAAAATTAATTTTTTTTAACACAACTCGGACGAAAAACTATAATTTGCACATTGCATCACAATTTTTGGATTTACTTCTAAAGCAAATATTTCAAAGTTAAATGCTGTTATAAACAAATGTTTTAGAACAGCCATTGGACTTCTTCGCTCAATCCTTATATGTAGAGGGAAATTACAACGATTTTCTAAACATATTGGAGAAGTTTTATTTTAGCCTAGGTAGCAAGGCCCTTAATATGCCTTCCTATAGACTCCACAATATATTTTGGAGATACGTCACCGCCAATAATACATCATTTATGACCGCCATTGACCATATATTAAGACTTTTCTCGACATACGTAGTGCCTTTACCTTCTAAACCCATCCAAAGCCATACAAATATTTTAAAATTCGTTTCGATTGATACAACTTTATCTGTCCATCAAAAAGGACACACAAAAGGACATCAAAATCTGTACCAACGGCTTTTGCTCGAAAAAATTTATACTTTTAATCCCGCCACGGTTCTTTATGCAGATGGTTCATTTAATGGAGAATCTACATAACTTGCGGTTGTTAAACAAACAACGACAGACACTTTTTCTACAATTTTCAAATCAAGATAGCCAGACAACGCAGGCATATTCACGGCGGAATTGTGTGGTGGCAAAACCGCTATTGATTTCACCAAACAAGAAGTAAAGTCGTTAATTTGCGTGGACAATCTGAGCGTAGCCAAAGCTCTTTAAAAAACAAAAGAGGTATTTTCAACGATACAATGCAAATCCCAGAACACTGTGAAGTTATAATTTTATGGATACCATCGCATTCTTTTATTAAGGGAAATGATTTCGCAGACATTATGGTAAAAGACCCATTGGCCCTTCCTCACATATCAGAAATGCCCTGTTTTTCATTCGCCCTAACTAATATCTACAAAGCAAAACAACGAGCTAAACATGGAATTATTTGGCAATCTTCCTCAACATTCCTAAGACAAGTCAACCCAACAATTCCTAGGGTTCGCTATAATCCTGACTTGAGCAGATCCGATTGCATTTTCCTAGCCCGACTCAGGGTTGGTAAATGCCTATTCAACACTCGCCACTATTACGAAAATGCATTGCCCCTTCTTGCTCTTTTTGTGGTGATACTTTATCCGTTTCTCATATTCTAATAAAATGCCATTCACCTTTTAATAATTTAAGAATAGAAAAAATACTTGATTTTATTCTTGCATGGAATACGTCTAGCACTTAATACCCATAATGAGAATGACATCTAATTCAGAACCATTATATGTTTAAATATCTAAACAGACATAACATATTATCATAAGTCTTGTAAATATATACTTGTATATCTATTTTAACTAACTATAGTGTTCGTTACTCGGCGCCTTTTCTATATTTTATAAATTGATTTTATAAAATACTATGTAAATAAATATAATGTGTGTATAAAATGTTAAAAAAAATCAGAGGTATGCACTCAAAATATATTAAAATTATTTACGTATCGATAGTCGTATCTTAATACGACTATTTACGTATCGATAGTCGTATCTTTATACTATTATGTCTTCGTCGTATCTTTATACTTGTATGTCTTTGCCGTAAAGACACGACAACATGATTTTTGATAAAATAGTTTATGAAAAAATATCCAGGAGGAATCAGGCATAAGTATTAAGTATTTTTTTATTGAGTCTTCTTCTTTTCGATTGCATATGTATGTACTTAATAAATAATAACAAACGTAAGCTTAGAACTATATTCGTTTTGTTCTAATACACAATGAATGATGAAAAGCTACATGCTAAAATGATATGAATGGTGTAAAATAATACAAGAATTTATATGGTACACAAGGCTTGCTCACGGCACTTTTACGGACAGAGCGAGAGTCTGTCAATAATAAAATATATAATAAAAATAATAAATAAAAATAAATAACAAAACGGAATTGTCAAAGCATTGGCTTAACAGAAAAATTATAATTGTATAAAAATAATGTTTAAGTTTATAAAAGGTAAGTGTAAAAAAATATCACAGTTTGTATAAAGTTCACAATACGATTGTTCAGTTACATTGTGCTTAGAACTTATAAAATATAAAAATTAATTAATTATCCGGACCAGGATACATTCTTTCCTGCAAGATAAATTTCATTCATTCAAGATGTTCTAATTTTTCTACAAATTTCCGTTGTAGGTTTAAGGCATATTTACAAAATGGCAGGATTTTGGAGTTTTCGTATACATTTGTAATTGTTTGAAAATCTCTTTGTTCTACATTTAAAATATTAATTAATACATTTCCGCAGTACCTTCCGCTCTAGAATTTCAATTTAATTGACTGCTGTCGGACTGATGGTGAACCATATGGGAACCCATATACAATTACAGACCTAACCGCCTCTTTGTATAATAGGAGGTTGGTGTTCGCCGGCAGGTATTTGTTATTCAAAAGATACGAAAAAGTCTCCAATAATCGTTTCCCCTTTTGTAGACGTGATCTAGCGTGTTTGTTGAAATGGAATGTTGTAATCATCTAAAGACAGCTTCAAGGTTTTACGTTCAGGAACAATAAATCTGGCACATTTTCCAGAAGCATTTCGGATGCAGATCGCTTGTGATTTAGAAGCATTTATTCTAATGCCCCATGTTTTATAATATACACTTATTTGGCCAAGATCATATGCCGCCAGATTTAATGCTTGTGCTGGAGATAAGTGTATGTATCATATAATCGTCTGCATATAATATTGCTTTTGAATTTTCGGACGCGTGCGGAAAATTGTGGAGTAAAATGTTGAACATGAGAGGGGCCTAAACACTTCCCACTTTTTACTGATCCTGTTGTGGAAATTGAGTCGCTTATTTGGATTTTAAAATGTCTCTCTCAGAAGTAGCTGTAAAACTTCTTTACTAGGTAGGGATCTACGCCAAGGTCTATTAGGTTATATAATATTCCATTATGATTAGCGGAATCGAACGCCTTTTCAATGTCGAGAGAAATAGCAACAGTACACATTATGCTCTTTATATTATTGGAAACATCATTATGAAATTTTAGTAAGGCGTATTGTGTAGAGTGCCCTTTTTGAAACGAAATTGAAAGTGCGAAATAGGATCAATAACAAATTCCTTCTCTATTTTTTTTTTAGTTTACGTTCGTTCCCACGCCTCTCACACCCGCCCCTGCCGACCGAGGGGGCTACCTTCCTATACGCAGGGAGCACGTACACACCAAAGACCGGGCTAAGGCGGGTAGTAGTGCTTTAATAACACCGGCTACAGATAGATCATCAGCCGGCAATTAGTAATAATACAACAAATATAAATTAGAATTAGATACATTAAACAGACATTACGTTAACATACATTAAACAGACAACAGTAAACAAAAGCTACAATATATAAATTTGCAACTGCTGCTCAAATTTCAAGCTCTACTGTTTCCAAGCCCAGTATAGAATTCTTGATAGCATGCAATGGACTACTTAGGCATATAACATTACTTATGTTATTATATATTACACATAAGGACCTCATTGGGTTGTTTAGTTCATAATTAGTCTCGCGATGGACAAATTCAACGGTTCAAAATTACGTGTTCTTCGAGAGGGAACATTAAAAATTATTTCTCCCGTAAGAAAAGGTGAATCAATCAGACCACGTGTTAATTTAATAATAAATAATGCTCTTAACATGAAACGTCTTTTTTCTAGTGTTGGAAGATTAATTAACAATAATCGACTTTTATAAGGTGGAAGTAATTCCGATGGGTTCCAATTTAGGCCACGCAAGGCAAAGATTAAAAACTGAACTTGAACTGACTCAATTTTATCACAGTGACATTTATAAAACGGACTCCAAAGAATGCAACCATATTCTAGGACTGGGCGGACAATACTAACAAATAATCTTTTAGTAACATAAGGGTCATCAAACTCTTTAGACCAGCGTTTAATGAATCCTAATAAAGATTTGGCTTTATTAACACAAGAATCGATATGGAGATGAAACCTTAGTTTAGGATCTAAGATGACGCCAAGATCAGAGAAAGAATCAACATTGTCCAGTTTGTATGAACCCATAAAGTAATCGGATTGTATTGGATGTGATCTGAATAAGGAAAATTTCTTACATTTTTTTAAATTAAGAGACATTCCGTTTGCACTGCACCAGTTAAAGAGTGAGTGTAAATCGTACTGTAAATAAACTGAATTACGTGTATTTATATGCGAAAACAGCTTGACATCATCTGCATACATTAGTATTTTGGAATAAAAAATGGAATTCGAAGATCATTTAGATAAAGAACAAAAAATAACGGACCCAAATGACTTCCTTGCGGAACTCCAGAAGAGACAACAATATCTTTAGAAAAGGCATCACTGAACAAAACTTTTTGGGTACGATCCTCTAAATAGGATGAAATCAAGCTTAAAAGAATTGACGGGAACCCCATAACATTAAGTTTATGGAGCAATAGCTTATGAACTACAGTATCGAAAGCTTTACTAAAGTCTGTATAAATAACATCAGTCTGTTGTTTATTTGCGAAGCCATTATGAACATGACAAACAAATTCAAGAAGATTGGAAGTAGTAGATCTGCCTTTCATAAAACCGTGTTGAAAAGGGGAAATAACACTTTTTATAAAATGTGATATTCTTCGTGAAACTAATAGTTCAAAAAGTTTAGGTATAGCACTTAACTTCGCAATACATCTATAATTATCTATAAAACATCTATTACCAGATTTATGAAGGGGGATAACATAGCTCGACCTCCAGAAATGCGGAAAATAACCTGTATTTAAGGAATAGTTAAATATTTTTGTAAGGGGTAAAAATAATTCATTAGCACAAGATTTCAAAATGTAGGTTGAAACTCCGTCAGGACCGGGGGAAAATGAGGAACGTAATGCCTTTAACCCAGAATAAACTTCATCTTCAGTTAAGCAGAAACGAGGAAAATGATTTAATTTATCAATTTGAAAATTATATAGACCACTAAATGCATTTTGAGTATATGAAGATTGAAAAAAGTCAGCAAATATATTTGCAATTTCTGAATTGTCTGATGATTCTTTACTTCCAAGTTTCATACAGCTAGGAAATTGTTGTGCTCTTCTCTTGGAATTTACGAATTTAAAAAAGCATTTAGGATTATTCAATAAGTTTAATCGTATCTGTGTTAAATGCTGAGAATAACATCTAGAATTTTCAGAATTATATCGGCTCCTCGCCAATGAATACTTTGCATAATTAAGAGCAGTATTTGCATTTTTAAATTTTTTAAATAATCTACTTTTTATATTGCGTAAACGCTTAAGAGTCGGTGTAAACCAGGGAGGACTCTGATCATTCAATTTGTTAACATTAGGAATATAATTATTTAGAAAAGTATTTAGTAGTTCGTAAAATCTTGATACACACAAATCGATGTCACCACTTAGATCCCAAATAGTTGAAAACAATGAAGAACGTAGTTGCACAATATTAGTTTTAGCAAAGTTACGTCTGATAAATGAAGTTTTTGCGGGCGTAGTATTAGAAGAATTATTTTTCAATTCTAAATTCACAGTGAGTGTAGGATGATAAATGTCTTCAGGAATTACATATGGAGAGCCTCTAAAGATTGAGATATTTAACGTAGACGAAAATACTAAATCTAATAGTTTCTCTTTGACATTCAATACGTCATTTACCTGGTAAAGGCAGAGTTCAAAAATTTTATCCCAAAAAGCATCGAATACAATTGGATAAGTCGAGGGAACATAATCCAATATATTATCACCCGGGATCCAAGCGACACCTGGAAGGTTGAAATCTCCCATGCAAATTAAAGAAGAATTGTTATTAAGTAACGAAGACACTTCTGCAATAAAATTAGCGTGATTTAAATATATTTCAACTCCTGAATTGGGTGGGATGTAAGAACAAGTTAAGAATATAGTGTTACCAAGAAATGTCAATTTTGCAGAGACAAATTCAATATCCTGATCAACTGAAACTGAACTGCAATAAGAACTCCTCCCCCTTTTTTAGATGTTCTATCTTTTCTAAAAACTTGATAATTATCGGAAAATACCTCTGTATCGAGTACATCAGGTTTAAGCCATGTCTCGGTAAAAATAATTACTTTATAATCACTATGGAAACTTTTAAGAAACACATTTCTCAATTTAGTATTAAGGCCTCTAACATTTTGATATAGAATCGGTAAGACTATATTTAGTTTTTTGAAGCAGGTGGAATATTCACAGTTCTAGGAATGTATGGACGTTCCCTGAAAACAAACTCTTTTACCAAGATACCAAAACGAATTGTTTACTACAGAATTTAAAAACTTATTAGGAACTATTATTTTAAATGAGGCAATATCCCGAGGTTGAGATGAATTGAATTTAAATATTTTTAAATCACTATCGGATAAATCGTTTATTTTAGACTTCACATAGTCACGGATATTATCAGTAGAGGTGTTAGGGTGAAGCCTAGATATAAACACGGTTTTACGTGGAGCTACAACAATCAATTGGTTTGAAAAGGATGGTCCAGTTCCAATATTAGCAACATTAGGGGGAATAACAGCATTTGAAGGTTGGCCATTGACAACAATAGCAGGAGGTAAGGATAATTTTTTTGAGGTTGCAGAAGTAGATGCTGAAGTTTATTCAGAATTAAGTTCAGTAGCTAAATTTAAATTAGAAACCGGAGCAGGCAATTGATTACCTTCAGGAATTACACTTTCCATATTGGAGGGGCAATTTACCACTATAGGCGAGTACAGACTAATTAAGTTATCTGGACCTAGATTTGATGAACTGGGACCACTAGCAATATTAACTGATTTTTTCCTTTTAGGGGAGCAATCGGGAAGTTCAAACTTATTGACCATGTTTTCGATTTTTTCAAAATTTTGATAAACCGAATTGAAATTTTTTTTAAAATTTAAAATTTCAGACCTAGTTTCCTTAAAAAGACGATGAAAATTTACCTCTAGATCCCTACATTCTAAACAAGACCAACGGAGACCTTTAGACTTATCTGTAATAAAATCAAACTGCCTACCATTAAACTCGGCACATTTAAGATGCATGTAATTATCACAAATATAACACGCAATAAGTCGTTCGTTAACGTTTTTAATATTGCAGTCTTTAAAAGAGCAAGCCATTATGAATGATTAATAAAATTTTATAACCGCCTGAAAGTATGCTTTAAAAACGAGAAGTTATTTGATATGTAAAATGATAGCAAATGAATTAACGTAACCGCCTGAAATTATGCTAAGGAAAGCAAATTTAGTACTGACAATCAAGTGGGGAATATAAAACAAAATGTCAAAACTAACAAAAACAACGAAGGAATAAAATAAACAAGAAGGAGAAATAAATGCCAAAATACAAACCAAATACAATTTTTGGAAAAATTTGGAAAAACAAATGAACACTTAAAAACACTTTTTAGAAAAAACTTCACAATTTTGAAATTAAGAATATTAAATTTTGTTGAAAAAACACTAATAAACACTTAATACGCCACTACAGACACGTTTAAATGAATAATTATTAATTTGATTTAAAAGACACGCACAAAACACTTCTATACGAGCAGAGTTGCCGAACTATATTTCTCCTTAAGTACATGTTCAAACACTTTTCCGATGTTCGAAAGTAGCGATATTGGCCGAAAGTCGCCTAGGCGTAATTCTGCTTGGCTTTTTTTAATGGGAATAATTTTCGCTGACTTCCACGGTTTTGGAAAATAGCAGTTGTTAGGACAGTTATTGAAGATAGTTATAAAATATTTAACTGTTATCTCTGATAGTCTTCTTATAATAAAATCTGAGAAATTATCAAAACCACTTGATTTTTTGTTACTAATGTTGTTTATAATCTTTTTTATTTGTTCTGCTCCAATGAAATGATATGTGTCGCGATTATTTGAAGAATTGAAGTTGCAAGATGAGACTTTAGAGTCTAGGTCAGATAAAGATTGCTCTGGTATTGAATGACGGAAAACATTGGAGTAGTAGTTGTGGACGATTTCGGAAATTGCAGACGTATCATTTATAATTGTGTCATTATGTCGGACTTTTTGGCAAATGGTTTTAGAATGGTATTCATGAACCGTCACAAAAGTTGCGTTAAATTCTTCAATACTCATTGTTTGAAAGGTTCCTGTCTGTAGAAGGCATGTTATTAAGCGTGGCTGCTTCCATGTCACGACGAAAAAGATTCCAATTCGTGTTTTTGTATGTAAACATATATGGAGCCATCAATATCATATTATAGTTATCAAGTTGAAGTTCAAGTTGCAATTGAAAGTGGTCCAAAAAAAGTTGGCAAGGTGGATAAAGTGAAATTAGGTGATACTTTATATATAATGTTTTCGCTCAACAGGAAGTGGTCCAAAAAGGACGATGATCTTGGAAACTGCGGATTGGAGTCACATAATCGGACTTCATCCATAGAATTGTCATGGAGCCAATTATGAAGAATCTTTCCATTATTATTATCCAAAGTATCTCCCCATTTTTTGAGTTAAGATATTCGCCTAAGATAAATCCATCCCAAACTTGGGCCTCTTGTAGGAGATTATCTAAGCTTCCCAAAAACAATTGTGTAGAGATATTTGAGGGAATGTAAACTGAGCCAATAATTAAATTTTTTGTTGTATTGCCAAAATTTGTCTCAATTTTAACAAAAATAGAGTTAAATTTTATCTCTATCTATATTAATGCGTTTGTATTGAAGAGATTTTTTAATTATAGTTGCTACTCCGACTGAGGAGTGATCTTATATAAAATTGTAGCCATCTATATAAACTTTTCGGTTGCCAAGATGACACTCTTGAATCTATTACCCATAAGTTTCTTTTATTTTTTTGAGCAAACAAAACTCTACCTTTGCGTCATTTTTTTAACATATTTTGAAATTCCGCAAGAAACATTTATTTCTTGCTCGAGTGTCATTTCCTCAAGGAAATAATTTGCAAATGTTAGGAGTTCATTCACAATATCCAGAGAGGTTTGCGGCTTAAAAGGCACGCAAATGTTTTATTTGGAGATCTGAATGAGGATGTTATGGCACGTTTTACATTGGCCGCTGCTGCTTCTTTGTTTTCCTGAGCTTTTTGGATATGTTCTCTCCTATTTATCAAGTACTTCTTTAATGCTGGACAACCTTTCCAGTTAGCTGGGTGTCCGGCTTCATTGCAATTAACGCAATGTAGTTGAAAAGATTCAATTTTAGTGCGAAGGCATTCACCAGGAGAATGTTTCTTGTCACATTTCACACATTTTAATTCGGACGCACAATTTTTGGATAAAAGGTCCCAACGCTGGCAGGATCTCTCTTTCCTTTTTGTGTGGTTTTTCCCACCACACTGTCTAATTCAGCAGTTCATGAATGTGTGACACATCTTTTAGTGTTTGGCCCGGAAGCAGAGAGACCAATATGAGGCCAGTGTCGTAATTGTTTTTAATCGAAAATGTAGTAGTATATTTATTCACCTTCGCTACTGCATCTGGTGCAGCATTGTCTAGAGCTACTTTCACCCGGTTTATGTCAGTGATATGGTACAGACCCCTCAGAACCAATGATACTTGTTTTAATTCCTTTGGTGTAAAGGTGTGTGCTGAAACTGATTTATCTCGCTAAATGTTTATCATCTCCCTGTGAACCACGGTATCAGAAAAATATAATTTTCTTTTTCACCTGCTGATATTTTTAATTTTGATTTTAGCTACAAGTTGCTCTATTAGATGTTGTACACTGATGTCATACAGTATTATTGGGGGGCACCATGGGTTCTTTGCCGATGCTGTTGTTGCAGTCGAATTGGGTGCACTACTCTTCGTTTGTCGGGACTGGCTTTATGTTGAACATTTTGTACGTCGAGTCCAGCAAGATCAGCTAAATCAATATTTGTGGTATTTGTCATACCTTCCAGACGCTTTCGTTTATATTCATTACCACTTTGTAACACAGGAAAATCTTCCACAGATGTATTTAATGGGTATCCCAGTCCACCTAATTGTGGATACAATAACCGAAAATGTAGAAAAATTTTAAATTTTAATAAAAATTATTTTTTTGCTTTTAATCGCTTCGATGCTGATATAACAACAGATGAAAAGTCATTTGTTGGAAATTGTTTACGTATCAATTGTCGTATATTTATACTTTTATGTCTTTGTCGATTGCCCTTGTAAAGTTAGAATAAGTCGATTATGTGAATAGGATAAAATTGAGATTTCTCTCTATCAAATATTCAAAATAAAGCTGGTTATATTTTCTTAGTATATATATATATATATATATATTTAAATTTATTCATCAATACCAGTATAATTTTTAAACATATTTTTTATTCTTAAAATATAAATTGATTGACATATTAACCAAACCAGTGGGCTCCCATACAATCTCTTGTCCACTCCGTTTGACATACCCAACACCATTCAAATCCACATCCAGAGCGGGTACAAACCATATGCATGCATCCGCCGTCCCTTTCTGTTGGAGTTCGGCATTTAGGACACGGTTTTGTTGAAACTTTAATTGTAACGTTACTCGCTTCATCCCATCGAGCTTCAGCAGCACGCTATAAAAATACAAAGAAAAGTATAATGCTATAAATTAAAGAATATATATAAGAATAATGGTAGACACAGAAAACGCACACAATAGAGAAGAAAACTTAAAACTACCAATATATAGAAGCCTCTTTGTAGGTCACACTTAGCGAACACATCGCAATTCCCTACGCGCGTATGTTGTACATAATTTATTTATATTTCATATTACCCAGTCATTCGACCTTAAGACTGTAAACTACATTTCACAATTAAATACAAAATTCATCATTATAAAGCGCCTTAAATGTAAAAGGGAGGGATATTGGACTACAAAAAAATATTTTACCAATTAAATACATTTTGACTACACCAGTAGAAATGAAATTGATGTTAAACCACACCAAAAGAAAATTATTATATATAAATATGAATTGTATTTTGGTCTAATTAAATTGTATCACAATTTTAAAAAAATGTTATAACAATTTGGTTACGCTTCTCATCCCAGGCCAAAAATATCTACTAGCAATACGAGCAATCGTTCTCTCTGTTCCATAATGACCTGCAGTGCTGTCATCGTGATCATTTTTCAAAATTTCCGACCGTTCATGTTCGGGTATAACCAATTGGGCATCATCACAATCATCGTTCCCATAGCAATAAAGTATTCCATCATTAAGAATATAACATCTGTTCATCCACTTTAGGGAATTTTCATCGTGATTCTCCAGAGATGTTATAATATCCTTTAGGTACGCATCTTTCATTTGTTCTTCTTTAATCTGTGTCGCACTTTTATTTGGGATATTCACAATGAAAGCACAAATACAATTTTCTTTATGATCATCTTCTGTACATGGTGGTCTGGACAACATGTCAGCAAGAGCATTTATTTTCCCTGGGAGATATTCAATGGAAAAATTTGTATTGTTGAATCTGTAGTCCCCATCTCGTAAGTCGTCCCGTTGGCGATTTAATGCTTAAAAGCAATTTCAATGGTTGGTGATCCGTCAGGAGCCTTACTTCTCCGCCTTCAATGTTTCCTCGAAATTTATTACAAGCCCAAACTATGGCTAAGGCCTCCCTTTCAGTGGTAGAGTAATTACGCTCAGCACTATTTAATAGTCGGCTACCATATTCTATCGGGTGTTCCTCTTGACTCTCCCCCTGGAGCAAAACTGCCCCCAAAGCATATGCACTAGCATCTGTATGAATAGCAAATGGCATATTGTCTATCGCTTGTTTTAAAATAGGTGGGGTAGTCAAGGCCATCTTTAATCACCAACTTATGATAACTGCTCAATATGTAAAAGGGCATATGACACAATTTCGGGTCCGTGAATAAAAAACTTGTGCAAAGTGGTAGGCATATTATACATGTATTGTGTGCATATATTTGAAATGTTTCATTATTAATCTCATGGCCACTGGATACAGCAATAACCATCACGTGCATTTTTATTTAATTAACATCTATTTTTGTTATTTCGGCACTTTTTTTGCCTTTTTGTACGTTTTTTTTATTTCTTTAGCTAAAAATGTCATCTTGTCATACATTGTTCAGCGCATGGATTCATCATAAGCTTCGACGATTATAAAAAACAACGTTCGAACTTGTATTTATAAAAAAATGCTAATAAAAAACCCCTTTTACCCGATTACTTGAAACTGCACAACTCAAACAAAGAATATTATTAAAATAAACAAAAAAAATATTATTGTAACAAAGAATATTATTAAAAGAAACAAAAATAACAACAATAATATACGGAAAAGAAGAGCACAAATATTTAGAAAAAATAACATGAGAAACAAGAAAACACAGCACACAACAACAGCACCAGTCGCGAGATCAATGTGACTTTTAGCTAATTTGACTGCTGCAACACTTGTATTAAACAATGAAGCCGTTTTTGGTACAAAATTTTCTATGAAGTTTGACTTTGAAGTTTCACTACAAAAACACCACACCACTTTTGACATTTATTTTAACGACAAGTGATGTAGAATTTTATATACTGTAACCGGGTGCAAACAATTTTAACGATACTTAAAATTTTATTTTTTAAATAATCCAAGAAAACAAGCTATTCTAACCCACTGTGCGTCATTGGCGATTTAGTATTCGATTTCTTGCTGGAATTAGGGCAATTAGAGCGAACATAACCAGGAACATTGCATCCATAACAAGCGAGCTTTGGTTTGACCAATGCTGCCTCTGCCTCAGCTTTTGCTATCTCATCTTGTTTCTTGAAACAGTTTTCCTTCGTGTGCCCCTTTTTGCGACAATGTAAACAAAGCTTCGTACCACCTTGGCGACCACTTTCTTTAGAGCCAGAGTTCACCTCGCGTTCACGTATTACCTGTGGGTCGATTCACTATCAAATTTTAACAATTCTCAAATCGATGAAATATTATAACGATAAAATAAACAATATTTCAATTCTATAACAGCGTTTAACAATAATTGTTAAAAATGTTGTTAATAAACAACATCAAAATACTAGTTAACTTATGACAAATATTTTTCAATATTGAACATTCTGAATTTGTTGTCAAAATGTTCAAAAATAAAAGCTTTTTGAAAGTTTTTCAATTTGTCTACATTTTTACAGAATAACATTTTCGTTACTGCAAACGATTTTATGTGTAACTTTTAATTTTACTGTTCTGCTTCTCTTGCATCAGCTAGTAACTCATCAAAACTTTTAATTTTATGCCGGAAAACTCTCTCTCTCTCTCTGATCTGAGCGTGCAACATTCCAAACACCATATCAATTTGATCAGCCTCGTTCGGTATTGAATCCAACTGGGCAAAAAGGGTTCTCTTCTTACGAATAAAAGTGTCTGTAGGCTCAGTTCTCTGTTGTTTGGTTTCATTTATTTCAGCAGAAATGCGCCAAGCTGGCTTAGGGGGTGAGAAAGCGTCACGAATCATCTTTACAACATCGGCAAAAGTTGTGGCCTTCGACTTGACTCCACGCCACCATTCCGCAGCATCACCTTCCAGCAACATCGGCATGCCATTTGTACGTTGAAATGCTAGAGATGAATTCCCCCACTTTTACCGGATTCCGCTCTCCATTGTACCTCGAGCTGCAGCCACTGAAAGAGCCACATTTCTCACTTTGCTTATTAACTAGCAGTTCCATAAATTGTTATGTCGTAAGAGACACCATATTTGTTTTTGCAGCAATACGTTGACTTCGACGCAGTAACTCGTCCTTAATACCTTCAGCCACGTTTTCGCCAAAGACAGAAAACAACAAATCAGCATTCAAAACAGTTGTTCTGGTTATTTCCAAACTAATAGGGCCACGGATTGGCCACTAGAGTCGGTACATAAATTCCGAGAACTTCCAAAAACTGCCAAAAATACACCATGTCGTTATTCGGGCCACTCAGTTGGGCGTCAGTTAATAACAATTTGGTTACGGCTACGCAATTGGGGTCACTTTATAGCCGTAGTATTGTGGTTGTTGGGCGCCAAATTAAGGGAGTCTATTTTCCTTCCGAAATGATAACACCTTAATTACTTTAAAATGTTACAAAGTTGCTCTTTATTCAGTAATGATTCTGGAAAACCAAGAATGTACAATTCTGGAAACTGCAAACCAAGAATGAAATTATACAAACAAAATATGTAGATTAATTGGTAATTATTTTTCACAAACAATGATGAGTGTGTAACGGCAACCATCGTCGCCACGTATACACATTCCATCGTTTTATTATTAATAATAACAACAACAACAGCCCAGCACATAGAAGCCGGCGCGAACAGCGTCCACAAATCTATTATGCTTGACTACTCTTGTTTTCAAAAGCCACACATCACAACAACAAGAAGACGATCGCGTACAGCGACCACATCTTCTTTGATGTTGTGCTGTGCTAGCCAGACAACCTTCCAAACGAACCTGCAAACCAAGAATGAACAATTCTCGCTGATGTTGCTTCTTTTATACTCTCAACAGAGAGCTTTTCCAACACACAACTGAACGAATATGATGAAAGCACAACACAACGAAGAATTGTCGGTTCGTTGACATCATTATGTAGTTATTCATTTAGGTATCGCAAACATGATAACATCTGATAATAGTTACGTTACGTTAAAATATGCGTTACAATGAACATATTCAAATACAAATTATACTTAAAACTAATGTTCCGCTACAATGTATATATATAAAGACGTATAATAATAAATTGAATTTGAACTACTTAAACTGAATAATTTCTACATACAAATATTTATAATTTTCTATACATATGTACAGTATTGGACAAACATTTGCAACTGAAATTGGCTATATGGAAATATGTAGTAAGCACTTTATTTGATGTTGGAAAATTGGTTAATTTGGTATTTTTCAACGTTTTAGGTTCAACTGATTATTTGATCTAAAATTTATTGATAAAATAGATTACTCGTTATAAGCTGGGACAAAACATATGCAACTCTGACGAATTTAAAAATACCGTTATTATAGGTATCAGTACGACGGCTTTTGTTCTTTGGACTTCCTCCTACATGGGTGAACGAAACTGGGTTAGTGGCTTTATACTTCTCCACTATATGTGATATTGAACTTCTGGAGTTATTATATTCCTCAGATATCTCTCTTAGTCGTATTCCAATCGTATGACTGCCAACAATGGGTTTGTCTAATTGCCCACAATGCGTTTTAGTAACCCCGACTCGAATGCATCGCTTATCACTTATATTTGATTGTTTGTGGGCGTATATTACATTTTTTATTAAATAATGATTAAAACTACCTCTTAACTAAAATTTTAAACTTTGATACCTATAATAAGGGTATTTTTAAATTCGTGAGAGTTGCATATGTTTTGTCCCAGCTAGTAACGAGTAATCTATTTTATCAATAATTTTAGAGCAAAATACCAAACATTTCTGGGAAAAATCGCAATTACAGTTTCAGTTGAACCTAAAACGTTTCCATATAGTCTATTTCAGTTGCAAAGGTTTTGTCCAAACTGTATGTCAGGCTTCAAGAACCCACATGGAAGAAAAAGCGTCTAAAGACATGAAAATTTAATTTCGAAATATTCACCGGAGACACCATAAAATATATGGACAATATTGCCAATTTTTTAACATAGCTGAAGCGGAGGGAATTACTTAAGTATATGAAAAAAGTGAATAGTTTTGGGTCAATTGATCTGTCGTTGCAAACTGTTCATGATATTGACCTCCAAACTTTATTTTGGTGGAAGCTGTGTCTACTTTAATGTAAAAATGTGTAAAAACAGGCTGAGGCGAACCATTTTTTTATGTTCTCTATCGATTTGTGATTAAGCCACTCATTTCACGGTCTTCGTGTCAAAGTAAATCTAGAAGCCAACAAAATGGGGACAACGCACCTTTTGTATCATTTTTCAACATTTTAACTGCATCTACCTTTAAATGATGCTGACATTTTGAAGCTCGATATTGAGAGTTTTTTTTTAATTTTACTTCTAGCTTTAATACGCAAACAGGAATTTCTAAAAATCTATTACAAGATTATTGTAGTCGCGAATCTGAGTAATTTGATATGTATTTTGTGTATGTAGTATGCACAGCTTCGGAATAATACTCATCCGAAGGTGGAAATGTTGTGCGATCAAATTTTTTAAAAAAACTATTTTTCGGGCCAAATTTTTAGATCTGTGAACTGAATGATATGGGTACCCGCGATCAATAAGGTTTTTTACGTTTCGGATGATATAAAATCTTCTTCGTGAAAATCCATCTACAAGAACGGTGGGAACTGGCCTCCCAAAAACAGGAAATTTGGCAAAAAAATGTTGTTGAAAATATCGTGAATTTCATTGCATTTTCTGTTGATAATTTCCGTTTCAATAGATGACCAGTTACGGATTTTGTACTTTTACGAAAAGAGAGCATTAAAATCTTCAGCCGAAAGAGAGATGTACCCAATTAATATCAAAAATAGATTGTGCTGGATCATCTTACTGGACCGCGTTGAAATCCGTATAGATCGATGTATTTTTTTAGGGTGCACACCGAAATCGGAAGCGCGTTAATGGCATATGGAGTTTTCGGAAATTATTCGCGTTTTACGAGTTTTTGAGTACTTCAATGCAACATGTAGTACATCTTAGCCGTCAAATGAAATTTCGCAAAATATGCATGGATTGGTAGAGCTACTTCAGTACTTCCTGGAAACCACATGCGCATCAAATGATTTTAAAAAATACGCGATTTAGACGCAATTTAAAATGTATATTTCATAATATAGTTTTATTTTAAGATTTATTCCTATTTATAGAACCCCAAGATTTGTCAACTTTTCGGCGAAATTCGGGTAAAATAGCAGAACAGCCCCAAGATTTTTTTCTGAAATTTCTTGTATAAAATTAAAAAAATAAATATGATGACATTATTTCTTCGAACCAAAAACAAACAATTTTCCTCAATATCTTGTTTTGTTGTCGCTGTAATTTACAAACCGCTACACAGACTTGATTGAATTTTGATATCATTTGATTCATCATGGTGTTTAGATAATGCAGATATTTTTTAATTAATTTTTAAGTTGATACATGTCATTAATATAATGAAAATATTGACGTAATCTCCTATATTTTTATTATTGAGAAATCATATATGAGAAATCATATTTCGCGAAGATGTTCAACTTTTTTGTGATTATTCATATTCATATTTTACTAAGGGGGATATATATCAACGTTTTTGGTCAATATAATAAACGGCGTAATTTTTTTTCTTATGCCCAAAATTAAAACCTCGATAACTTTTGCGCGCATCAACCAAAAATTTGATCGCGAGCGGTTTCGGAGTCAGAACATTTTTCTCTATACAGTGAGCAAAAAAAACAACTTGTACAACTTTTAAAATAAATAAAAGTTTTTTAAAATTGTAATTATTTTAACAATATGGGACAATATTGTATATCCAAATTAATGTAAATATTCTCTCTTTCTAAATGCATATTTGATCTTTTGTTTTTTATTAAACGATACATGATACATTTGAGTCATAAATCAGTGAACGTGTTTATTTAAGTCAATCTGTTGTTTATTAGTTGGTGATAACAAATGAAAACATGACGAAAAAACAAATGTCGAAAGATTTAAAAGAAATTATCATAAAATTACATAACGAAACTAAATCAATACGTGAAATCGCTAAAATAGTGAATAAACCGCATAGTACGGTCAATTATGTTATAAAAACTTTCAAAAAATGGATCTTTGGAAAGACCTAGTGGAGATGGCCGCCCCAAAAAAATTAACACTGCTCAAGTTGAAAGGAAAATACTTAATTTTGTCAAAAAAGACCCGAAAATTTCCGCTGTTAAAATAGCATATGAGTTAAAAAAATCCGAAATAGTCGATATAACTCCACAAACTATAAAAATTTAAAGGCATACGCAGGCCGTAAGAAACCTCTTCTTTCTAAACCAAATATAAAAAAACGACTTGCGTATGCCAATGACTTTGTAAACAAAAGTAATGATTTTTGGCAACAATTAATTTTCACTGACGAGTCCAAATTTAATATTTTTGGTAGTGACGGCCGAAAAAACGTGTAGAGAAAGGAAGGAGAAGCGTTAAATCCACGTAATATTACACATACCATTAAACACGGAGGTGGAAATGTAAAGGTTTGGGGTTATATGAGTGCAAATGGAGTAGGTAACCTTATATTTGTAGAAGGAAAAATTACCAAAACAGACTATTTAAATATTTTAAATAATAATTTGATCCAATCTGCCGAAAAGATGGGTTTGAAAGATGGTTTTGTATTCGTACAAGACAAAGCACTTCGTTCTTGTTTTCTTTTATATGTGATAATCATGAAAATTAATTTAATGTACAATTAAAAATGGATCTCAAACTTTATTTTTTATTCAATAAATATAAAACTATCGTCATACTTTTTACCTTATATTTAAATTTGTTTTAATTTTTTCAAGTGTACAAGTTGTTTTTTTGCTCACTGTATGTGTACCAAAAATCATTGATGTGCCACAAAAAACAAAAAAGCTGATTGAAAATGGAATATTAAAAAATTGGCAATATTGCCCATATATATTCTATGTCGATTTATTCACGCTCGTCTTACCGTCTGTTGAAATCAAGATAGAGATCGCAATATTTGAGATGGTTAAGTTAGATTGAAAAAAGGGGTGTTTTATACCACCACATGTCCAATATTAGGACATACTCCTAAGGCTGTGAGTGACCTGTTGTGCGCTCTAGAAAAGAAAGAAAATTAGAAAAAGTCATCTTTAGATTTTGTTTTCCCAGTCCCCTCGCAATTTCAAAGAATTTTGTGGGTTTTCGTTGACCATGACCACAGTTCTAGACTATCGTCTTTGGATGAAAACCTCATTTAGCGCCTACGAATTTTCTGCAGAAATACCAGCATCTGTGGGCTTTGTCTACCCATTACTGTATGTGGTCTTTCCATTTAAGTTTTCTGTCTGTGATGGCTCCCAGATTTTTGAACTTATTTGATATGGTTATCAATTTGTTTTGAAAGATGGGTTCCATATACTGCCCTATTATTGTCTTCCTAGTGAAGACATTAGAGCACTACCTAAAATTCAACTAGGGTGTTCGACGTTATTCACCACAAAAGTAAAACACATGTATTTATATGAATGTTACCGAAATACGTCGACGCACGAATTTTCAAAGTTGAACAAATTCAGCTATGACAGAACGTATTTTGGCTTTTTTGTTAAAAAAAAAGAAACGAAACAAAAAGAAAATATGTAAATTTCAATAAGAATGTGAAATATTTGAATACATTGTATAATTTTTTAATTTTTTCGCGATTTTGTTTAGTTCGCTAAGAGGTATCTATTCGACGTATTTGGGTAATACGGCTGTACATAACATTTTGCCATGGTGGGTATGATGAATATTTTTGTACGCCTCGTTGAATTTTAGGTGAAGTTGTTATTTGGAACAATGTTACCTAAATTTCAACGAGGCGCAGAAAATAATTCAACTTCCCCACTATGACGAAATGTTTTGTACGGCGGTATTACCCAAATACGTCGAGTCCATATCTCTTAGCAAACTAAATAAAATCGAGGAACAACGTTGAAAAATTATAAAATCTGTCCAATTATATGTTATATATGAAAAACATCGAACGAGCTATGGTCTACTTTTATGTGTTCTTTACATTAAACATTCTTTAGAATACAATTTCGTCTAGAAAAACTTTAGAGAAACGCAAATTGACTTTATTCAAATCGAAGCGAAAAAAACCTTTCGATCGTATGAAACAGGTTCTTAATTCTAATCGATATGGCTCCCGAGGCTTAATCACATTATATGTGTTAATATAAAATATTAGGTTGGGGTAAAAATCCATTATTGTACTGATACATTTCTCGTAAATTATCGATCAAACAATTTCATTTCATATTTTGCTGTTTTTTTGTTTGATGCATTCAGTTGTGAGTTACAGGGTGTTAAAAATGGAAGTGAACAAAGAGAAAATTCGGTACATTTTACAGTTTTTCTTTGACAAAGACGAAAATGCAAGCCAACCTAATATATATAAGTCCCATTAGCTATAACATATCCCCAAGCATAAATTACGTCATATTATTCTTGGAATGTTTACCCATTTATATGTTCTATACTTTATTGTTAACTACTCTATTCGAATATCATATAGCATGCCATGAATTATATATAAATTGTAACTTTTCGAATATGGTATAATTTTTTTCTTCAGTCTCAATAAAACATTAAACTCTATAGGTTATGGGCCTCTAGTCACGTTTTGAAATAAATATATTTTCCAAACGATAATTTTTTTTCTGCTGTGAAAAAAATTGAAAGAAGATGACGAGCGCTCAAGTATCTTATCCTGTGGAGAGACTGAGGGGCAGAGAAAATTTCGATGTATGGAAAAGACAAAGCGAAATCCTTGCTCGTGATTAAGGGGTGCTGGAAAGCAGTTAATGAATTGATGCCCAATACGGAATTAAATGAACGTGCATTAATGTTCGATCCAAATAATTATGGACATATAGCAGAAGCAACAACAGCAAAGGAAGCATGGACGGTTTTAGTCAAGGCATACGAAGATACCGACCTAACACTTAAAGTAGTTGTACTTTTAAAGTAGTTGGTTAACATTAAAATGCAAAATTACAAGTCAATTGAAGACTATGTCAATGAATTGGTAATTATTGCTTTAAAGGTCAAAAATGCCGGATTAAATATAGATGATGAGTTGACGGCTTCATTGATGTTAGCCGGCTTGACTGAAGAATTCAAACCCCTTGTAATGGCCGTGGAGAACTCGAAAGAAAAGTTGACAGTCGATATGGTAAAAAATCTTTTACTGCAAGATGCAAAGTTCGATCAAGCATCAGAAAAGAATACACCGCTTCAGGCAAGGACATCTAAGAAATTCAAGAAACAAATAATTTGCTATAATTGCAAGAAAGTTGGCCACATATCAAAGAATTGTCCGAACAAAACCTTCTCAAAGGGTGGTCAAGGAAAACATGAAAAGAAATCAGATGTTTTATTTGCTACGACTGGTTCAACATTGTGTGCAAATGCAGCAACTGATATGAGTGCAAATTCAAATTTTTGGTTCATAGATAGCTGAGCAAGTAACCACATGACCAATAATAAATCAGTAATGTACAATATTAGAAATATCGCAAGCAAGAAGGTAATTGTTGCAAATAGAGAAGAGCTTGAGGTCAAATGTATAGGAGATATAGACCTGAAGTTTAGGCATGAAAAAAGTACTATAACCATAAAAGACGAGGAGTATGATTTGTGGGCGAATTTGCTTTCGGTTAGGCAAATAACAAAAAGAGGAAAAATGTGACATTTGAGGGAGAAACATGTCGAATTTCCGATTATAAAGGCAATACTATAGCTTGTGCTAAATCTGTAAATGAATTGTATCGCCTAGAAAGTATATGCAATATTGTGTCTTCTGAAGCTTTACTTGTAATGAGCGATTTTAATTTGTGGTACCGGAGGATGGGTCACATATGCAATAAAAAGCTGCAAGAAGTAAAAGATGTAAATTTTGGAATAATTTCTCGGAAAAGGACAACAGTATTGTTCGGCTTGTGTAAAAGGTAAGCAGACGCGCAGACCAAACAAAGAAGAAGGCACTAGAGCGGCTGAATTATTGGAACTCATCTATTCTGATGTCTTGGGGCCACTAAACACAACATCATTTTCGGGAACTCGTTTCCTAGTTACTTTCGTCGACGATTTTTCGCGAAAGGTGTTTGCATATCCGTTAAAATATCAATCGGATGTTTTTTTTTCCAAAATTCGTGGAATTCAAGATTTTGGTTGAAAATCAAACTGGAAAGAAAATAAAAATTCTTCGAACAGACAATGGAGGAGAATACATAAATAAGCAAATTTCAAAATTCTTTAAAGAACTTGGAATAATTCATCAACGAACGTGTGTATATTCCCCAGAACAGAACGGAGTTTCAGAAGGAATGAATCGAACTATAATGGAAAGAGATCGTTGTATGCTTCTCGATAGTGGACTGGATCATCGTTTTTGGGCTGAAGCAGCCGTTACGTCTGCATTCTTAATAAATCGTGTACCTTGTCGTGGGTCAGACAAATGTTCAGAAGAAATATGGTCAGGACGCCGACCAAATTTGAAGTTTTTAAGAATTTTCGGTTGTCCAGAACTAGCACATATCCCTAAAGAAAATAAATCGAAACTGGAACCAAACTCTAAAGAGTGCATTGTGGTAGGATACAGTAGTGAATGTAAAGCCTACAGAGAGATGTCGTTTTTATGCAACATGGACAAGTCAAAACCAACGAGGTAAATGGGATTGGCTTGTACTATCCTGATTTGGTGCAACATGATGTTGTCGATTCAGGGGAGAGTGTAATTGATGTCCCATTATTTCAAAGTGAATCGACTCCATCGCCACGTTCTACGGATGACCAAGCAGAAGGAACATTAACCTCAGTAGAAATAAATCCAGAATCAGAAAAAAGAAACGACGTTGGTAGACGAACTGACAACACATGGTTGCCAGATACGTACAGAGGCGTATATCATATAAAGTAGCGAAGAACCAACAATCCGCAGATCCGAACGAATCGCAAACAGAAACCAACTCTCAACAAGTTTTTGTGCGATGGAATTTGTTTCAACAGATCCTGTTTGTTTCAAAGATGCAATGACGACAGAACATTCTGAAAATGGAAATCTGCAATGAATGAAGAAATCGAATCATTTATGTCAAACAATACATGGGTGTTGACCGAATTACCACCGGGAGAAAAGGCAATGCAGTCCAAATGGGTTTTTAAAAACCAAATATGATGACCATGGCAATCCAAAGAAATGGAAGGCTAGGCTGGTAGCCAAGGGATTTACCCAGCGAGAAGGTGTAGATTTTAACGAAACGTTTTCCCCCGTCGTTAGGTATGAGTCCGTAAGGTTCCTTGTTGCCCTTGCTGTAAAATATAATATGATGATTAGACCTCGGATTTTTGCATATTTTTTATGCTTTATCCGATTGGACTCAAATTTGTATTTAGGCGTTTCATGCTCCATTTGATCGATATTTGGAGTCATGTTAAAAATATGCAAAATATATGCAAAAAATATGCAAAAAATATGTAAAATATGCAAAATATGCACGGTATGCTAGGTCAATTTCCGATAAATATGCAAAATTTAGGGAAAAATATGCAAAAAATATTCACGGTATGCTAGGTCGGTATGCGATAAATATGCAAAAATATGCAGAATTTGCAAAAATATGCAAAATATGCAAAAATATGCAGAATATGCAAAATATGCAGAATATGCAAGAATATGCAAAATATACAAAATATGCAAAAATATACAATATATGCAAAAATATGCAAAATATGCAAAGTATGCAAAAATACACAAAATGTGCAAAAATATGCAAAATATAGGCAAAAATATACGAAATATTCAAAATTTGCAAAATATAGGCAAAAATATGCAGAATATGCAACAATAAACAAAATATGCAAAATATAGGAAAAATATGCACGGTATGCTAGGTCGATATGCGATAAATATGCAAAAATATGCACGGTATGCTAGGTCCCAATATTAAAAATAGAACTTTGAAATTTTACACATATATTATTATTACTTCTAGGATGTTTGGTATTGGAAATGGGATATATCGGTCCACGTTTTAGTATATCCCCATATAAATGTTCATATACGTTTGCATGTTTTATACATATATTTAGCAAATTTTTCATAATGCCCAAATATCTAACAGTTGAACCATGAAACGCATACATACAAAATTTGATTTCTATAGCTTAAAAAGTAATGAAAGCACACAAATTCGAGGTGTATTTTATAAAAATTTAAAAAATTACCATGATTAAAATGATTGCATATGTGAAATATGTTGCTCATATTTGCACATATTTTGCAAACTTTTTGCCTATATTTTGCCTATTTTTTTGCATATTCTTGCATATTTTCGCATATTCTGCATATCTTGCATATTTTTGCCTATATTTTGCATATTTTGCCTATTTTTTGCATATTCTTGCATATTTTGCATATGTTTGCCTATATTTTGCAAATTTTGCATATTTCGTATATTTTGCATATTTTTTCACATTTAGCATATTTTTGCCTATATTTTGCACATTGTGCATATTTTTTGTATATATTTTGCATATTTATCGCATATCGAACTAGCATACCGTGCATATTTATTGCATATTTGGCAAATTTGGATATTTTTGCATATTTTTGCCTTTATTTTGTATATTTTTTGCATATATTTATCGCATATCGACCTAGCATATCGTGCATATTTTTTGCATATTTTGTATATTTTTTGCATATTTTGCAAATTATTTTGCAAATCTAGGGCATATGCTTTATATGCAAAAAATTAAAAAATATGAACCCTTCAAATAATTCTAAATCCTTTGAAACGAATTTGTGTCCAATCAGAATTTCGATATCTTCATTATTAAAAAATATGCAAAATCCGAGGTCTAATGATGATGCACCAAATGGATGCAGTCAGCGCATACTTGAATGGAAAGCTTATATATGTACCAGCCAGAAGGATTTAGCGATAGAAGGTATGGGAACTGTAAAAATCTTTGTATGGGTTGAAACAGTCTGGTAGGGTCTGGAACGAGACTATAGCGACATTGACCAATGTATATACCATGATATCAACAACGGGTATAAACTGTATGTTGCTATATATGTAGGCGATGTACTCATTTTTTCGAACGATAACAAGGCAATAAGAAATATAAAGAAGAAACTATCAAAAGCGTTCAAAAAGAAAAATATGGGAGAAGTTCTTGGAATGAAGATCACCAGAGGCGTAGATCATATAAAGATTGATCAAAGCAAATATATTTCAGATGTGTTAAAACGTTTTAGAATGGAGGATTGCAATCCAATATCAACGCCGATCGATACAAATCAAAAACTATCGTCAACTATGAGTCCAAAGAATGACAAAGAGAAGAAGCAAATGTCGAGTATTCCTTATATGCAAGCAATGTTTACATCACAAATATCACGTCCAGATATTTATACGCCGTTAATGTTTTACGTCGTTTTAGTACGAATCCTGGCAAAGCTCATTGGAATGGCGTAAAACGTGTAATACTTTACATAAAGGGATCAATTGATAAAGTTTATAAAGCAAATGTTAAGAATCCAAATATTATCGGTTATTGTGACGCTGATTGGGCAGGCAATGTGGATGACAGACAATCAACGACCGGTTATGTATTTCTATTTCAATCGGCAGCAATTTCTTGGGCAGTTAAGATACAAAAAACTGTAGCTCTTTCGTCAACAGAAGCTGAATTTATGTCCGTGACCGCTGCTATACAAGAGTCAATCTGGTTAAAAAGATTGGAAAAGGAGCACAACCAGGTTTGTTAGAAACCCATCAAAATATTTTGCGACAACAAAGGAGCTATCCAAGTAGCTTTAAATAATAACTATTCGAATAGAACAAAGCATGTGGATATAAATGAAGTCACTCTAGAATACGTCTCCACAAACGAAATGGTGGCAGACGTTCTCATGAAACCCGTATCATCACAGAAGTTTAATATGTTAATGAACGATTTTGGTCTTTCATAAATCCTTAAAATAATCAGAATTTGCAAAAATATGCAAAATATGCAAGATATGCAAAAATATGCTAGAATATGCAAAATATGCAAAAATATACAATATATGCAAAAATATGCAAGAATATGCAAAAATATGCAAAATATACAAAATATGCAAAAATATACAATATATGCAAAAATATGCAAGAATATGCAAAGTATTCAAAAATATGCAAAAATATACAAAATATGCAAAAATATGCAAAATATGCAAAATAAAGGCAAAAATATGCAAAAATATACGAAATATGCAAAATTTGCAAAATATAGGCAAAAATATGCAGAATATGCAAAAATAAACAAAATATGCAAAATATAGGAAAAATATGCACGGTATGCTAGGTCGATATGCGATAAATATGCACGGTATGCTAGGTCCCAATATTAAAAATAGAACTTTGAAATTTTACACATATATTATTATTACTTCTAGGATGTTTGGTATTGGAAATGGGATATATCGGTCCACGTTTTAGTATATTTTAGCAAATTTTTCATAATGCCCCAAATATCTAACAGTTGAACCATGAAACGCATACATACCAAATTTGATTTCTATAGCTTAAAAAGAAATGAAAGCACACAAATTCGAGGTGTATTTTATAAAAATTTAAAAAATTGCCATGATTAAAATGATTGCATATGTGAAATATGTTGCTCATATTTGCACATATTTTGCAAATTTTTTGCCTATATTTTGCATATTTTGCCTATTTTTTGCATATTCTTGCATATTTTCGCATATTCTGCATATTTTTGCCTATATTTTGCATATTTTACCTATTTTTTGCATATTCTTGCATATTTTTGCATATGATTACCTATATTTTGCATATTTTGCCTATTTTTGCCTATATTTTGCAAATTGTGCATATTTTTGCATATTTTTTGTATATATTTTGCATATTTATCGCATATCGAACTAGCATACCATATTGACCTAGCATACCGTGCATATTTATTGCATATTTGGCAAATTTGGATATTTTTGCATATTTTTGCCTTTATTTTGTATATTTTTTGCATATATTTATCGCATATCGTGCATATTTTGTATATTTTTTGCATATTTTGCATATTTTTTGCATATTTTTCAAATTTTTTGCATATCTCGGGCATATGCTTTATATGCAAAAAATTAAAAAATATGAACCCTTCAAATAATTCTAAATCCTTTGAAACGAATTTGTGTCCAATGAGAATTTCGATATTCATTATTAAAAAATATGCAAATGTGCAAAATCCGAGGTCTAATGATGATGCACCAAATGGATGCAGTCAGCGCATACTTGAATGGAAAGCTTATATATGTACCAGCTAGAAGGATTTAGCGGTTGAAACAGTCTGGTTTCGGACGATAACAAGGCAATAAGAAATATAAAGAAGAAACTATCAAAAGCGTTCAAAAAGAAAGATATGGGAGAAGTTCTTGGAATGAAGATCACCAGAGGCGTAGATCATATAAAGATTAATCAAAGCAAATATATTTCAGATGTGTTAAAACGTTTTAGAATGGAGGATTGCAATCCAATATCAACGCCGATCGATACAAATCAAAAACTATCGTCAACTATGAGTCCAAAGAATGACAAAGAGAAGAAGCAAATGTCGAGTATTCCTTATATGCAAGCAATGTTTACATCACAGATATCACGTCCAGATATTTATACGCCGTTAATGTTTTACGTCGTTTTAGTACGAATCCTGGCAAAGCTCATTGGAATGGCGTAAAACGTGTAATACTTTACATAAAGGGATCAATTGATAAAGTTTATAAAGCAAATGTTAAGAATCCAAATATTATCGGTTATTGTGACGCTGATTGGGCAGACAATGTGGATGACAGACAATCAACGACCGGTTATGTATTTCTATTTCAATCGGCAGCAATTTCTTGGGCAGTGAAGAAACAAAAAACTGTAGCTCTTTCGTCAACAGAAGCTGAATTTATGTCCGTGACCGCTGCTATACAAGAGTCAATCTGGTTAAAAAGATTGGAAAAGGAGCACAACCAGGTTTGTTAGAAACCCATCAAAATATTTTGCGACAACAAAGGAGCTATCCAAGTAGCTTTAAATAATAACTATTCGAATAGAACAAAGCATGTGGATATAAAAGACAAGTTTATTCGACAAAAGATTGATGAAAAGGAAGTCACTCTAGAATACGTCTCCACAAACGAAATGGTGGCAGACGTTCTCATGAAACCCGTATCATCACAGAAGTTTAATATGTTAATGAACGATTTTGGTCTTTCATAAATCCTTAGGGGAACCCCCCCATTCTCGGGGTCAAAATTGTTGTTGATATAATTCGAATCTACACTGATTAAAGAATGTCTCTACAAAATTTCAAGTGAAAATCTCAAGAACTGTTGAAGATATATCTGATTTAGTGTGTCAGCATCAAGTGACGGCTAAAGGGTTTCTCAAACTTTAAACGCGTTTTTCTCTAAACATTTTTTTGCGAATGGCGGGCACGATAACTCAAAAACTAATAATCCAATCGGTTCCAAATTTTGCAACGTTTCTCTGGGAGTGTATAGCTCTCGTATGAACTAGGATACAGCCAATCGGCGAAGATCTTCCTTATTTTTTAACTTGGTTTTTGGTCAAAAATCGATGATTTTCCAAAAATATTTTTTCAAAGGTCCACCATTTTGTTAATTTTAGAGCGAAGTCAATAATCCTAGTTCATACGAGAGCCAGACATGTACTCTTTCTAACACCGTTGGAATTTTCGGATTCCGATGTTCCAGTGAGGAGTTATCATGCCCGCCATCAAAAATAAGGACTTTTCTTTAATTACAAAAAACAACAACAAAACAATAACAAAAATTTTTTGTAAATTATTTTTCTTCTTTTTTAAATCTTCAATTAAATATGTGCAAAGTTACAAACCTTAACAAGCATTGGTATTGATAGAGAGGGGGGGGGGTTCCCTAAGTAGTTCCAGATTCTGACAACACGAACCACAAAAGATTTTTCAAAACAAGAGCAGCGTATTCGTGGAATATTGAGTATTCTTAGCAGAACCGAAAAAAGTAAAAAAAATACGCAAAAGCTTTGGGCACACCGTTCGATTCAACGAATTGTGATCTAACACCTACACGTAGGACATAATAAGTCCACACACAGAAAAAAATTAATTCCTGAGTTTTGAAAGTAATAGCTCATAAGTTATCGAATTGAAACCTTTAGGTAAGTCTATCGATACTAATGTAGACATCTGATTAAAATTGCTATTTTGACGAATACATTTAGTAAGGTACAACAGCAATGAAGTCGTGCTGTGGCCAAAGCGAAAGTTTGGATAAAACCGGTAGTATAGATATTGGACGTATGTTCTCCGGATCATGAACATTAGTTACCTTGGGAATTGTACAAATATTCAAACTTGAAGGAAACCGAAGGAAACAGTCCGTAATTGTCCTGAAAAATAGAGAAAAAAATATTTTCACAAATTCAATTGATATTTTACCAATCCCTAAATCCACAAACCTCTCGCATCCAAATCATGAACTTGCGTCAAATAATATTTACGTCTCTCCTTACGAATGCATTTGCATTCATAGCTTTGTTACGATATTTGCAGAAAATAGAATAATTGGAAGGTGTCCGATATTCAAAGAACGCTTCATAAGCCATTTTTATAATTTTATGCTGATAAAATAGTTCGTCATTTTATCCAATCAAAAATTTAATATATTTATTCAATAAACCACAGTTCCTCTAATAGAAGCCGGCACTGGTAATATATTGGGTCCCATGCATAAAACGTGAGCTTGAGCTCGGACTCGATTTTTTGAGTAAAAGATGTTTGTCGTATGCATAATAAAATTTGATGTATTTGCTTCTACTCACTGCTCACGCTTGGTCTCTTCTTGCTCAGTTTGAACTTAGAAGCTGAAGTTGGATGAGATTGTTCTCATTTTCATATGCATAAAAACAAGATTTGCTTACTTTTGTGAGCTCTTGCTTCATTTTTGTGGAGCATGCCTTTCAGTTGACTCGCGTATACTAAAAAGGAATCATGGCTGAATATTTTGTACCACAAATAAATAAAAAAATATCAACAGCGTAAGACAAATTTAGCAAGTGAGGATAACAAATTATACAGGTTTCTAATCTTAATTATAATTATTTTTTATACAATTAATAATAAAATGATAAATACATATATTTGATTTGGTACAGTAGATATCGGATATAAGCACATCTCAGCATTTTACATCTCCTCAGTGTAAAAATGATTCATATACAAAACGCGAATAAGAAAAACACTGATATAAGAAATGTTTGCCAAACACCAAAGCTGACAAATGTATTTGAAAACGTTTCATATAAGAAGATAAGTACGATTGTTGGCCAATTTATTAACATTGAAAATGTTCAAAGAAAAATAAAATATTTTTTAATTATATTTGAAAGAATATTATTTATATGTATGGAAGCATATGCACCTATTTTTAGTCAAACTGTGAACTAATTTTAATTTAGTAATTTTGTATTTTTATAAGCTGAATTCTTTTGTTTAATAAAATATTTTTTTACTTTTCACTTAAACATTTTACTTTAAGAGAATATATTCATATAAGAAAGATTTGCGTAAGTACGCTTATAAGAAACAACTTTCTTATATCCGATTATTCCACATAAGAAAATAACGCACGTAAAAACAAATCTCCTGATTTTTTTGAGTTTCTTATCTACTGTAGCAGTATTTGCTAGCGAATTATTTTTTGAGGAGTCAGAACGTGTTGTTTCCCTCAGCAACATTGATAAAATTCGACTCTATTTAAGATTCTGTACAGATCCTGAATTGCAAAGTGGTATAGCCACAGATTATTGATTGTGCTCACATAAAAATTAAACCAGTAAAGAAAGTTCAAAAGTCGGATGGGGCCGACTATATGATACCCTTCTGGATTACAGGGAGTAGGAGAATGAGATGAAATTTTATGCGAAAATTTTCGCTAATAAATTCAAAGGGAGCTGACTACAAAAACATAAATAATAAATATTTTTATGAAAAATATTTACACAATACTAATTCTATGACGATTTAGAATATTATAAATGATTGTAAGCAAATTTTTAACTGGAAAACAACAAATAAAATGTCATTGGAAATTCTATTGATAACGATGCATGCTAAACCAAATATTGTCAAGGAATGTATAAAAGTAATAAGGAATATTTAAGACGGGTTTGATGCATTTTGGAGGAGAAATACAGACATATTGGGTGAGGATCTGTCTCTCAAGAAAAAAAATTAAAAATTATGGGAAACAAAAATAAAGTTACAAAAAATATTTTTTTCAAATTATCGTGTGCATGAGTTGAAGGTAGAAATAAAGGAATAGGAGCAAATCATAACTGGCCACTTTAAGAATCGAAATTAAATAAAAACGCACACAATAATGTAATAATAAACTGTGAATTAATTAATTCAATCGCAGATTTCTTCCCATTATTCGTTGTGTTTTTGCCATCATAAAAAATTTTCTTTTATTTGTAATTTATTGTAGTTGTTGCACCAAATTGCATCAAAACAATGAACAGCTGTTTCACATGCCATATTGTAGGTTGCCATATTTTCAAACTTTAATTTATTTTCTTTCAATTGCAAAGCATTTATATAGCGGATTATTGGTATTTCACATTTGTATTGTTATAAATTTTAAATAACAATAAAAACTAAACATTTTTAATAAAAAAAATCAATAAATAAAATATTGAAAAATATTACACAATTAAACTACAATGGGGCAACACACAATGCAACTTAAATTACAATATGGCAACACACATTACAACTTAAATTACAATATGGCAACACGAATCTTTTTTTCAACCACCATTTTCGAAAACTCGAATCCGCATCTCTCATTTTTAGCGTCTCCCTATTCATTCAGAATAAGGCGAGAATGTAAAAGCGAAATTTTTTTACATGCGAGATATCTCCAAAGCGAATATCCAGAATAAGGCTGAATATCTACAATATCCTGTAGATAGAACAGACATAGAATCTTTGGAGGACCATTGAGATGCAACCGGCCGAAATTAAATGTGCTACCTAGATAGATATTTGAACCAATTGAAAAAATCCAATACACATACCATTCTGAAATCATTGAAAATTTGCATGTCAAACGGACAAACTTGGATTCTTTGGTATACCACTTGTATGACATCGAGTAAGGTTATTTATGGGGGCTGTTGCTCAATAAAAGGTCCATGTGTTTATGGACCTTTTATTGAGCAACAGTCGCATACAATATTTGATTTTTGTTATCACTCTATATTCAATTTAATACCCTCTGCCAAATTTCGTGTAGATCGAACAAACATAGTCCCTCCGGTGCACCATTTACATAAAATCGATCGAATATATATATATCAAAATCTGAACCGATTTCCACAAACCTTATCTGACATAATTTTCCCTATGCAAAATGTTGTTCAATCGGACAAATATTGGGAGTTTGGTGCATTATTCACAAAAAATCTGACGAAACTATATATGGGAGCTATATCTAAATCTGAACCGATTTCAACAAAACATCTCATACATCAACCTGGGCCTAAGTCAGTACTCTGTGCAAAATTTTGTCTCAATCGGACCTATATTGGCAGTATGGTGCTCCATTTACATAAAATGTGACGAAACTATATATGGGAGCTATATCTAAATCTAATCTAAACTAATCGAAATATTCATTTCCGACCCTATAAAGTATATATATATTCTTGATCAGGGTAAAATTCTAAGACGATCTAGCCATGTCCGTCCGTCTGTTTAATCACGCTATCTTCTGAAGGAATTGAGATAGATCGCCAAAATTTAGCATAGAGTCTTTTGTCTGCAGGCAGGTCAAGTTGGAAGATGGGATTTATCGGTCCACGTGTTGGCATAGCTCCCATATAACAGTACCCCCCAATCTTCGGTATTTTACGGTTCTTGAGCGCGTTTTTCAACCGAATACGCTAAAATTTAGTACATTGAGTTATTATTGGCTAAATGTCTCAATAAAAAAATTATAAATATAGATCCACTTTTCTGGTTGACCCCATATAAAGGTACCTCCTAATTTTCAGTATTTTGGGGTTTTAATCGTATTTTTCCACCGAATTGGCTGTAATTTAGTATTTTGATTTCTTGATAGGTACCAAATCTCTCCGCAAAAACAATTATAAATATTGGTCCTTTTTTCGGATAGCCCCCATATAAGGGTCCCCCCATTTTCGGTATTTTGGGGCTCTTGAGCGCGTTTTTCAACCGAATTCGCTGCAATTTGGTATTTTGTAGTCGTATATGGTAGCAAATCTCCCTACCAAAAAGTTTTAATATTCGCGCCCTTTTTGGGGTCGCCCCATATAACCCCTTTTTTATATTAAAATAGTTATGTGATTTGTTCCGTGTTTGGGTTTGGTTCTAAGACTCTGTTGTAATCATCAATCTGCGAAAGATACGAAAAAAACTAGAACATAATGTCGATAATTAACCTTATATATATGGACAATATTGCCAATTTTTTGACATAGCTGAAGCCGAGGTTGACTCTTTATAACTCGGGAATTATTTAAGTATATGGAAAAAAGTTAATAGTTTTGGGTTCATTGATCTGTGGTTGCAAAATTTTCATGATATTGACCTCCAAACTTTATTTGGGTGGAAGCTGTGTCTACTTTAATGTAAAACCAGTAAGGAAAGTAGTAAAGTCGGACAGGGCCGACTATATGATAACCTTCACCACTTTGGGTATATTCTACAAATGTATCCTAAAAGACGTCGCCTTTTCGAAAGGAACATTGACATAAAATTGAACGAACTTAAATATGTGATTTTTATCTATATCTAAACAGACTAACATCAATCCCTACACATGTCATTTTGCAACCGATGCACTGTTTAAAATTTTATCTCAATCAGCCATCCATTGATTATTTGGTGTACAATTAACATGAATAAATCAAAATTATATATAGAAGCTATGCTATATCTATATCTAAGTCGATTTCAAGGAAACTTGAGAGCGATAGCTTTGGACTTTAATTAAAATCGGTCGAAAATAAATATAGGAGGTGTATGTAAATCTTAACATATTTTCACGAAATTTTGTTCGTCATGCCAAAATTAGTGCAAATCAGGAACTTCGGTGCATCATTTACCTAAAATCGGACGACACTATATATGGGAGCTATATCTAAATCTGAACCGATTTTCACGAAACTTCCCACACATCATTCTAGGTTTAATTCTGTACGTTGTGCCAAATTTCGTGCAAATCGAAAGATATATAGGGACATTGGTGCACCATTTATCTTAAATCGGACGAAAATATATGGGAGCTATATGTAAATTTGAACCGATTTTTACGAAACTTTACACACATCAGTCTAGGCTGATTTCAGTTCACTGTGCCAAATTTCGTGCAAATCGAAAGATATATAGGGACTTTAGAGCAGCATTTAGTTTAAATCGGACGAAAATATATATGAGCTATATCTAAATCTGAACCGATTTTCACGAAACTTAGCACACGCCATTCTAGAGTTAATTCAGTACGCTGTGTCAAAATTCTTGCAAATTGAATGATTTTCAGAGGGCGAAACTATATATGGGAGCTATATCTAAATCTGAACCGATTTTTACGAAACTTAGCACACATCATTCTAGACTTAATTCAGCCGGCTTTAACAAATTTCGTGCAAATCGAATGATTTTCAGGAACTTTGGTGCACCATTTACCTAAAATCTTGCGAAACTATATATGGGAGCTATATTTAAATCTGAACCGATTTTCACGAAACTTGGCACACATTTCGTGCAAATCAAAGCATATATAGGGACTTTGGTGCACCATTTATCTTAAATCGGACGAAAATATATATGGGAGCTATATCTAAATCTCAACCGATTTTTCGATTTCGTCCTTGGACCAAATAAATGAGCTGTGCCAAATTTCATCCAAATCGGATTATAAATGCGACATGTACTTTGTTTACAATTTAACATCAACAGACGGGAGGACGAACATGCATAAATCGACTTAGAAAGTGATTCTATGCATATTCTCAAAAGGAACCATTGGTCTATCTCGATTCCTTTTGCCTGTTGCAAACATATGCACAAAGACATAATACCCTCTACCACAGTGTGGTGAATGGTATAAAAATGTGTAAAAACCGGTTGAGGCAAACCTGTTTTTTATGTTCTCTATCGATTTGTGACTAAGCCACTCATTTCACGGTCTTCTTATCAAAGTAAAACAAGGAGACAACAAAATGGGGACTACGTCTCATATGTATCATTTTCCAAAATTTTAACTGCATCTACCTTTAAATGATGCTGACATTTTGAAGCTCGATTTTGAGTGTTTCTTGAATTTTACTTATAGCTTTAATACGCAAACAGGAATTTCTAAAAATCGATTATAAGATTATTGTAGTCGCATACCTGAGTAATTTGATATATATTTTTTGTGTATTTAGTATGCACAGCTTCAGAGTAATACCCATCCGAAGGTGGAAATTTTCTGCGATCAAATTTCTAAAAAAAAAAAACTATTTTTCGGGCCAAATTTTTAGATCTGTCAACTGAATGATATGGGTATCCGCGATCAGTAAGGTTTTTTTACGTTTCGGATGACATAAAATCTTCTGCATGAAAATCCATCTACTAGAGCGACGGGAACTGGCCTTCCAAAAACACGAAATTTGGCAAAAAATATTTTTGAAAATATCGCGAATTTCATTGCATTTTCTGTGGATCATTTCCGCTTCAATAAATGACCTGATACGGATTTCGAAGTTTTGCGAAAACTTCAGCCGAACGAGAGATGTACCCAATTTATCTCAAAAATAGTGGCAGCTGGGTTTTTCTTTGTTCTTAATGGACCGCATTGAAATAGGTATAGATCGATGTATTTTCTTAGTATGCACATCGGAATCGGATGCGGGTTAATGGCACATGGAGTTTTTGGAAATTATTCGCGTTTTACGAGTTTTTGGGTACTTCAATGCAACATCTTAGCCGTCAAATGAAATTTCGCAAAATATGCATGGATTGGTAGAGCTACTTCAGTACTTCCTGGAAACCGCATACTAACGATGTAAATTGAATTATGTGTGATGGAATATGTTTCTGGACATGTTAAGATCTTATTTCTACAAGAATCACTGCGAAAGACCTATTGGTCTCGAAGATATAGCTAAAATCTATAACAACCCAAAAATGTTTATCGCAAAAAAAGTATTTTGCTTTTTATTATTTTATTAGAAAAAATCATTACACCTCGCACGTTTGGTCTTTCTATAACTACCATCACGAATAACCATATATTATATGCCTTTACGTGACGAGAATAGTTTCTCACATAATAAAAAAAGAAGGTTTTGGAAAATATAAGGCGAGAAAAGGACGTTCAGAACTATTAAAGCCGAAATTCGACAAATAAATTATTTAAAAATTATCGCGAAACCCAATTTTTCTGAATTCGAAATCGGTATGGTCCATTTATATTGATCTAGGAACCAATATATAGCATTTCCAGATTAAATGAAACCTCTTACAAATTAAATGAAACCTTTTACAAATTAAATGAAACCATTTCCAAATTAAATGAAACCTTTTCCAAATTAAATGAAACCTTTTCCCAATTAAATGAAATCTTTTCCAATTGGAATGAAACCTTTTACAAATAGAATGAAACTTTTTACAAATGAAATGAAACCTTTTACAAATAGAATGAAACTTTTTCAAAATTAAATGAAACCTTTATTTTTATCCAAGGAAATATAATATTTTCAGTAATTTTAAACCAGTATTTGAAAATTAAATCAAATAATATTAACAAATATAGTTGTACGGCTATGTAATTAACATAAATATTCTTTAATTCGGTGTGATTTTATTTAATATCTTTACTAAATAAAACTAAATAAATAGTAATACAAACTGGGGTATTTCTTGACATTTTTATAAATAAATATTTTAGAACAAGAATTGAATACCCGGTCCTAAATGCGAAATAAATATTTGACTTAATAAATCGTTGATTATAAGGTAACTGCTTATCTTAATGAAGGGGTTCCCGATTTTTTATGTCATGTCGCTTGTGTATTTGAGCGTTATCGATTATCAGGAACGAATTTTCAAACTCTGGATTGATTTCCTCTAAAAGACTTTCTATAAATAATTTAAATCTGTCTGCATTGACACTGGAATTAGAAATGATTGTGTGATTGGGGTATCCCCAATATTCATTGATCGTTGTTGGGGTATCCATTTTGTAAAGTCTTGAGCATATTTTTGTCTCAAGCCTAATGTTCTGAAGTCATTCATTCGTTCTATTTCAATAGAGACCATCTTCAATGTAATTTTTAATTTCCGTAATCCATTTTCTATGCAGCTTGTGGAAATATTGATATCATTTTCTCTCATGGCTTTGAGGGTAATTCCAGGTTGACTTTCTATATAGAACTCGATCAGACTTAAAACTTGTGGTGTCAACAACTTAGTTCTATTTCCTCCACGCTTATTTTCCTTCAATGTTCCAAAATTTTTTTATACCCTTCACCACATTGTGGTACAGGGTATTATGTCTTTGTGCATATGTTTGTAACAGGCAAAAGGAAACGAGATAGACACATGGTTCCTTTTGAGAATATGCATAGAATCACTTTCTGAGTCGATTTATGCATGTCCGTCCGTCCGTCTGTAGATGTTAAATTGTAAACAAAGTACAGGTCGCATTTATGATCCGATTTGGATGAAATTTGGCACAGGTCACTTATTTGACCCAAGGACGAACCCTATTGAAATTGGGAAAAATCGGTTCAGATTTAGATATAGCTCCCATATATAGTTTCGTCCGATTTAAGGTAAATGGGACACCAAAGTCCCTCTATATCTTTCGATTTGCATGAAATTTGACACAGGGTACTGAATTTGGTCCAGAATGATGTGTGTCAAGTTTCGAGTAAATCGGTTCAGATTTAGATATAGCTCCCATATATAGTTTCATCCGATTTAAGGTAAATGGGGCACCAAAGTCCCTCTATATATTTCGATTTGCATGAAATTTGGCACAGAGTACTGAATTATGTCCACAATGATGCGTTCCAAGTTTCGAGAAAATCGGTTCAGATTTAGATATAGCTCCCATATATAGTTTCGTCCGATTTAAGGTAAATGGGGCACCAAAGTCCCTCTATATCTTTCGATTTGCATGAAATTTGACACAGAGTACTAAATTCGGTCCAGAATGTTGTGTGCCAAGTTTCGAGGAAATCGGTTCAGATTTAGATATAGCTCCCATATCTAGTTTCGTCCGATTTAAGTTTAATGGGGCACCAAAGTCCCTCTATATCTTTCGATTTGCATGAAATTTGACACAGGGTACTGAATTTGGTCCAGAATGATGTGTGCCAAGTTTCGAGTAAATCGGTTCAGATTTAGATATAGCTCCCATATATAGTTTCGTCGGATTTCATGTAAATGGTGCACCAAAGTCCCTCTATATATTTCGATTTGCATGAAATTTGGCACAGAGTACTGAATTATGTCCAGAATGATGTGTGCAAGGTTTCGAGAAAATCGGTTCAGATTTAGTTATAGCTCCCATATTTAGTTTCGTCCGATTTAAGGTAAATGGTGCACCAAAGTCCCTATATTATTCGATTTGCATGAAAGTTGGCACAGAGTACTGAATTATGTCCAGAATGATTTGTGCCAAGTTTCGAGAAAATCGGTTCAGATTTAGATATAGCTCCCATATATAGTTTCGTCCGATTTAAGGTAAATGGTGCACCAAAGTCCCTATATATCATTCGATTTGCATGAAATTTGGCACAGAGTACTGAATTAGGTCCAGAATGATGTGTGCCAAGTTTCGAGAAAATTGGTTCAGATTTAGGTATAGCTCCCATATATATTTTCGTCCGATTTAAAGTAAATGGGTCCCCAAAGTCCCATATATCTTTCGTTTTGCACGAAATTTGGCATAGGGCACTGAATTGGGTCCAAAATGAGGTGTGCTAAGTTTCGTGAAAAACAAAGTTAAAGTCTATTTAATAAGTATGAAATCAATGTTCCTTCGAATAGACGACATCTGTAAAGATACATATGTAGAATATCCCCAAAGTGGTGAAGGGTATCATATAGTCGGCCCAGTCCGACTTTACTACTTTCCTTACTGGTTTTGTAATTACTTCACATTGTCGAGAGTTCACTGTTTTGGATGTTCACATTATCTAGAGTTCACTGTATTTAAAAATAGCAACGATTAAAATAAATGCGAACCTGATTTTAGCTCGGGAAGCTCTGATAATTGGGAACCTGAGGAAGAATCAATATCCTCGCCAAGTATTGCAAGTGGAAATGCTCCAGAACCTACCGAAGCTACATCTACAAGACCCCGAAACAAATTGGGTCAGTATAACAAAATAACAAAGACATGAAATTGTTATTAAATTCTATGAAGAGGGGAGAACCATTTCCGAGGCTGCAAATTTAACCTGCATAACAATAAATTTAGCAAAAACATTAATAAGAAGATACAAAAAAAATTTTGGAACATTGAAGGAAAATAAGCGTGGAGGAAATAGAACTAAGTTGTTGACACCACAAGTTTTAAGTCTGATCGAGTTCTATATAGAAAGTCAACTTGGAATTACCCTCAAAGCCATAAAAACTAAACTGTTGAGAGAAAATGATATAAATATTTACACAAGCTGCATAGAAAATGGATTACGGAAATGAAAAATTACGTTGAATATGGCCTCTACTGAAATAGAACGAATGAATGACTCCAGAACATTATGCTTGAGACAAAAATATGCTCAAGACTTTACAAAATGGATACCCCAACAAGGAGAAAAATTTATATTCATTGATGAGTGTGGATTTAATCTTCACATACGAAGAACCCAAACCCGTTCAAGACAAGGAACAAGAGCACACATTGTGTTGCCTACGGTCAGAGGTCGTAATGTCACTATAATTGCAGCAATAAACAACGCGGGAGTTGTACATCACACAATCGTTTCTAATTCCAGTGTCAATGCAGACAGTTTTAAATTATTTATAGATTTTTTTTTTTTGAGAAAATCAATCCAGAGTTGGAAAATAACGCTCAAATACACAAGCGACATGACATAAAAAATTTGATCGAATCCAAATGATGCAATCTTAAATTCTTACCGCCTTATTCTCCAATGCTAAATCCAATCGAAAATGCATTTTCAAAAATAAAATGATGTGCAAGAGCTGAACTGTGTGCCGTTTCAATGGAACATAACGTTGTTGATGTAATCGAGCGAAGTATTCAAGGGCTTACTCGGCAAGATTGTTCTAACTACGTTATGGACATGGTTTTGAAAATCCCACAAGCTGAAAGTCGGGAACCCCTTCATTAAGATAAGCAGTTTCCTTATAATCAACGATTTATTAAGTCAAATATGTATTTCGCATTTAGAACCGGGTATTCAATTCTTGTTCTAAAATATTTATTTATAAAAATGTCAAGAAATACCCCAGTTTGTATTACTATTTATTTAGTTTTGTTTAGTAAAGATATTAAATAAAATCACACCGAATTAAAGAATATTTATGTTAATTAATAGCCATACAACTATATTTGTTAATATTATTTGATTTAATTTTCAAATACTGGTTTAAAATTACTGCAAATATTATATTTCCTTGGATAAAAATAAAGGTTTCATTTAATTTGGAAAAAGTTTCATTCTATTTGTAAAAGGTTTCATTCCATTTGTAAAAAGTTTCATTCTATTTGTAAAAGATTTCATTCCAATTGGAAAAGGTTTCATTTAATTTGGAAAAGGTTTCATTTAATTTGGAAAAGGTTTCATTTAATTTGTAAAAGGTTTCATTTAATCTGGAAATGCTATATGTGATTCAAAGATATGAAAGTTTCTGTTGCAATATTAATACTTCTTATTTCGAAAATAAACAGATCGACCAGGTTATTTCGTTCTGCATTTTATTCGCAACTGATGGTGTTAATCAGAGACAAAATATTGAATGCGCATTCGCCATCAGCTACCCTAGTTTTTCAAAAGGCAATAGGATTCGACGAAGAATTATGTTTTTTTCCCATCCCCATGTACTGTTTTTATTTTTTATTGTTTCAAAACCTTTCATATATTTGAATCTGACCTCCTTATTGGTATTGGTTCCTACATAAATATTAATGGACAATAACGATTTCTAAGTCAGAAAATGGGGTTTCGCGATATTTTTTGAATAATTTATTTTGACTTTAATAGTTCTGAACGTCCTGTTCTCGCGATATATTTTGCAAAACCTTTTTTTTATTATTCTAAATATTTTATTTTATACTCTTATTTTGATATTAGGACGAGAAATGGCTAAATGTGACATAAAATATTGCTGGAGAATGTATTGACGTTAAATATAAGAAAATACTCTCGAAAAAAATTCCGCGGTTTGTTGGAATCGTCACCGAATCGCTTGTAATATATTGTTATCCTTAATGGTAGTTATGGTAGTTATATTTTCTAATAAAATAATAAAAAGCAAAATACTTTTTTCTGATAAACATTTTTGCGTTGTTATAGATTTTAGCCGATATCTTCGAGACCAATAGGTCTTTCGCGGTGATTCTTGCAGAAAAATAAGATCTAAATATGTCCCCATATTTACATATTTAATTTACATATTTAATATGCTGGATTTTGACGTATATATTGGAATTTTGTCCAATTCGTATTGAGGCAAAATACTTATTACACTCACTGTATATTCATATATATGTGTGGGAGGTACCAGAAGAAGTGGACCGATATTCCCCATGTTCGAACTTGAACTAATTTTGGAAGAAACAATAAGATGGGCAAAGTTTGGGTAAAATAAAAAAATTTGAAACAAATTTGGTCAAAAGAAACATGGGGTCTAGGACCAATATTTAGAACCATAATCGGTTGTTAGAAATGTCGGTATAGGTACACTTTTTGGTATGTTCCCTATATTTTTATTTCAAGTACATGCCAGTATATCTATGGTGGAGGGTATTTTGAGGTTCTTGAGCGCATTTTTCGACCGAACTCCCTGAAATTTGGTACTTTGAGATCTTATTGGGTAGCAAATCTCCCTATTAAAAATTATAAATATGGGTCAATTTTTTCGGATAATCCCCATATAAGGGATCCCCAATTTTCGGTACTGTGGGGTTCTTGGGCCCATTTTATAACTGAATTCGCTGAGATTTGATGCTTTGAGTTCTTATTGGGTAGCAAATCTCCCTACTAAAAATTATAAATATAGGTCCATTTTCTCGGATAGCCCCCATATACCCCCTTTTTCGGCATTTTGGGGTTCTTGAACGCGTTTTTAAACCAAATTCTTTGTAATTTGGTTTTTTGTAGTCGTATATGGTAACGAACCTCCCTCCCCTTTTTTAAATTAAAATAGTTATCTGATTTGTTTCGCGTTTTGTAAAATCTGTGGTGATGGCCTTATATAACTGTAATCTCTAAATTGCAGCATTTTGGAGATGTTCCATCCTAAGATGCGTCGTCAATCCACATTTTGGGTTTTTAGGAAAACCATCCATACAAAATTCTGAAATTTGTATTTCATGTATATCGGCATCCATATAATACCTTATAAAGGGAAGAATTGAGGTACATAACTAAAATATTGGGTTTGAAATTGACATATATCGGGCATTAATTAGGCATAGCCCTCATATAATTATAACCCCAAATATTCGCTAATTCCTACACTACACTATGTAATCAATATTGGTCCCCCTTTAGGCACAGGCTCATATAATTTTGCAATTTAAATTGCAGTAGTTTGGGGATTTTATACTCTATTTTTGATAAAATTATCAGCTGCAGATTTTAAGGGGTTTAGACACGTAATTTAGTATTTTAGATTCATGTTGGGTATCTGCGTAAGAGAACTTAGGCCCTTGTTTCAGGGTGGCCCCACCTAATGGTACCCCAATTTAAATATTTTAGATTTTTGGGCACATGCTTCAATGTAATTGGATGTAATTTGTTATTTCGGGTTGTGGTATGATAGCAAATCTTCCTACTAAAAATTATAAATATTTTTGGGGAGGTCCAATATAACGTTACATCCCAAAGATCGGTGTTTTTAAGAGAACGTGCTTCAACCAATTTGGGAGCAATTTAATATTTTAAATTCTCATTGAGTAGAAAATTTCTCTACCAAAAATCATCAACATCGGCCCAGGTTTCCGGGTAGCTCCCATATAATGCTAACCCCCATTATTCGTTTTTTTGTGGTGTTTAAGTACGTTTTTTAAACCAATTAGTTCTAATTAGTTAATCCACACACCCACAATTGCTTTCATGGTATACACATGTTTTTGCGCAACCGTTTTGGAAGTGTGTTGATGGCTCAGAACGTTAAGCGGTCTTGGCAACATTTGTGTTGCTCCGAGGACCTAGGTTCGAGCCCTATAAGAAGAGTATAAATAATCACTTAAAATCACTTTCAAATGATCAAAAAAAAAATTAAAATAACAAAAAAAATTAATTTCAGCCGAGCACGGCTAGGGCTCGAAACTAGGTCCTCGGAGCAACACAAATGTTGCCAAGACCGCTTAACGTTCTGAGCCATCAACACACTTCCAAAACGGTTGCGCAAAAACATGTGTATACCATGGAAGCAATTGTAGGTGTGTGGATTAATTATCCATCGCTACAACAAAAATCTGCTTTGAAAAGGACTGTTCCTAGAATGAAGACAAATGTCGAACTTCGACAAATTTGAATTTAATTCGCATATGCAAGTTTCGCATCAGGGCGGAATAAATACAAGTTATCAACGTACGACCTTTGTAAAGCCACATAGCCCAATATGCCTGATGAGCCGCTTAACCAACGGCGAAACGCGTCGCATAATGGTGGGTACGTAGGTTCTTCTCCTGGCTTTCCTTTTCATTGCAAAATTTAGATCATCAAGCTCGACTCGAAAGAGTATAAATAATCACTTAAAATCACTTTCAAATGATCAAAAAAAATTAAAATACAAAAATATATTTATTTTTGATTTCGGTCCTTAACTGTTTTCTAAAGTATACTTTACAATCAGTGTTGCCAATTTAGCACTTTTAAAACTCGTTTAGCACCAAATCATCTTTTTTAGCATTTTTATTTTTTCTGGAATTTTTTAAAATTGTTGGTAGTTTTGCTAAAAATTTTATACAATTAAAAAGCCCGGCACGGCCAAACATTTTACAACTTATATGTATTAAAATCAGGGTGCGAAGAATGATTAAAATACGCTCTTTCTCACGAATGCTCACTGGCGAGAATTCTAATGTTTTCAATTTATCGCGAATGATAAAGTTAGAATGAATGTACAAGCATTTGCATTCTCTCGCGAATGTTCGCATTGTACGAAAAATTCACGAACGATAAAATCTCGCTGCAAGCGTCGTCGATTCATTCTTTCGCGAGCATTTGTTGCTGAAGAATATTCTTTTGAAAAACTCAAAAAACAAATGTTTGAGAATTTTCGCGAGCACTGTTAAAAACAACAACAAACAAAAATATCATAAAAACACACACGAACAACGAAGGAATGTGTGTGTAGCAGAAAGTGTGTGGAATAACAAAACACATGTCCAACAACTATTGAGTTCTCGAACGTTTGTTGTTATTGTTGTTGCCGTTTTGAGCATTTGCGAGAATTATTCGGGAATGTTTGTTTTCATTCGTGAGAGAATGTCAGAAAGAATTTCATCCACCAAACGAAAAGAAAGAACGTTGTTGTGTGCTCTCACTCGTTTGTAATGTGTGTGCGAACATTTTTTGGCGAATGTTCGTTTGGTAAAGAATTTATCGCCATAAATTCATTCTTAAAATTATCATAAAACGAAAAGAATTATGTTATTTTTATTATTATGTTTTTTTTATTATGTTTTTTTCCCATCCCCATGTACTGTTTTTATTTTTTATTGTTTCAAAACCTTTCATATATTTGAATCTGACCTCCTTATTGGTATTTTTATTATCACATATATTGGTTCCTACATAAATATTAATGGACAATAACGATTTCTAAGTCAGAAAATGGGGTTTCGCGATATTTTTTGAATAATTTATTTTGACTTTAATAGTTCTGAACGTCCTGTTCTCGCGATATATTTTGCAAAACCTTTTTTTTATTATTCTAAATATTTTATTTTATACTCTTATTTTGATATTAGGACGAGAAATGGCTAAATGTGACATAAAATATTGCTGGAGAATGTATTGACGTTAAATATAAGAAAATACTCTCGAAAAAAATTCCGCGGTTTGTTGGAATCGTCACCGAATCGCTTGTAATATATTGTTATCCTTAATGGTAGTTATGGTAGTTATATTTTCTAATAAAATAATAAAAAGCAAAATACTTTTTTCTGATAAACATTTTTGCGTTGTTATAGATTTTAGCCGATATCTTCGAGACCAATAGGTCTTTCGCGGTGATTCTTGCAGAAAAATAAGATCTAAATATGTCCCCATATTTACATATTTAATTTACATATTTAATATGCTGGATTTTGACGTATATATTGGAATTTTGTCCAATTCGTATTGAGGCAAAATACTTATTACACTCACTGTATATTCATATATATGTGTGGGAGGTACCAGAAGAAGTGGACCGATATTCCCCATGTTCGAACTTGAACTAATTTTGGAAGAAACAATAAGATGGGCAAAGTTTGGGTAAAATAAAAAAATTTGAAACAAATTTGGTCAAAAGAAACATGGGGTCTAGGACCAATATTTAGAACCATAATCGGTTGTTAGAAATGTCGGTATAGGTACACTTTTTGGTATGTTCCCTATATTTTTATTTCAAGTACATGCCAGTATATCTATGGTGGAGGGTATTTTGAGGTTCTTGAGCGCATTTTTCGACCGAACTCCCTGAAATTTGGTACTTTGAGATCTTATTGGGTAGCAAATCTCCCTATTAAAAATTATAAATATGGGTCAATTTTTTCGGATAATCCCCATATAAGGGATCCCCAATTTTCGGTACTGTGGGGTTCTTGGGCCCATTTTATAACTGAATTCGCTGAGATTTGATGCTTTGAGTTCTTATTGGGTAGCAAATCTCCCTACTAAAAATTATAAATATAGGTCCATTTTCTCGGATAGCCCCCATATACCCCCTTTTTCGGCATTTTGGGGTTCTTGAACGCGTTTTTAAACCAAATTCTTTGTAATTTGGTTTTTTGTAGTCGTATATGGTAACGAACCTCCCTCCCATTTTTTAAATTAAAATAGTTATCTGATTTGTTTCGCGTTTTGTAAAATCTGTGGTGATGGCCTTATATAACTGTAATCTCTAAATTGCAGCATTTTGGAGATGTTCCATCCTAAGATGCGTCGTCAATCCACATTTTGGGTTTTTAGGAAAACCATCCATACAAAATTCTGAAATTTGTATTTCATGTATATCGACAGGATTCAGGCATCCCCTCCATATTATGATAATTCTTGAAGGGTCGAATTGAGATATATAACTAAAATATTGGGTTTGAAATTGACATATATCGGGCATTAATTAGGCATAGCCCTCATATAATTATAACCCCAAATATTCGCTAATTCCTACACTACACTATGTAATCAATATTGGTCCCCCTTTAGGCACAGGCTCATATAATTTTGCAATTTAAATTGCAGTAGTTTGGGGATTTTATACTCTATTTTTGATAAAATTATCAGCTGCAGATTTTAAGGGGTTTAGACACGTAATTTAGTATTTTAGATTCATGTTGGGTATCTGCGTAAGAGAACTTAGGCCCTTGTTTCAGGGTGGCCCCACCTAATGGTACCCCAATTTAAATATTTTAGATTTTTGGGCACATGCTTCAATGTAATTGGATGTAATTTGTTATTTCGGGTTGTGGTATGATAGCAAATCTTCCTACTAAAAATTATAAATATTTTTGGGGAGGTCCAATATAACGTTACATCCCAAAGATCGGTGTTTTTAAGAGAACGTGCTTCAACCAATTTGGGAGCAATTTAATATTTTAAATTCTCATTGAGTAGAAAATTTCTCTACCAAAAATCATCAACATCGGCCCAGGTTTCCGGGTAGCTCCCATATAATGCTAACCCCCATTATTCGTTTTTTTGTGGTGTTTAAGTACGTTTTTTAAACCAATTAGTTCTAATTAGTTAATCCACACACCCACAATTGCTTTCATGGTATACACATGTTTTTGCGCAACCGTTTTGGAAGTGTGTTGATGGCTCAGAACGTTAAGCGGTCTTGGCAACATTTGTGTTGCTCCGAGGACCTAGGTTCGAGCCCTATAAGAAGAGTATAAATAATCACTTAAAATCACTTTCAAATGATCAAAAAAAAAATTAAAATAACAAAAAAAATTAATTTCAGCCGAGCACGGCTAGGGCTCGAAACTAGGTCCTCGGAGCAACACAAATGTTGCCAAGACCGCTTAACGTTCTGAGCCATCAACACACTTCCAAAACGGTTGCGCAAAAACATGTGTATACCATGGAAGCAATTGTAGGTGTGTGGATTAATTATCCATCGCTACAACAAAAATCTGCTTTGAAAAGGACTGTTCCTAGAATGAAGACAAATGTCGAACTTCGACAAATTTGAATTTAATTCGCATATGCAAGTTTCGCATCAGGGCGGAATAAATACAAGTTATCAACGTACGACCTTTGTAAAGCCACATAGCCCAATATGCCTGATGAGCCGCTTAACCAACGGCGAAACGCGTCGCATAATGGTGGGTACGTAGGTTCTTCTCCTGGCTTTCCTTTTCATTGCAAAATTTAGATCATCAAGCTCGACTCGAAAGAGTATAAATAATCACTTAAAATCACTTTCAAATGATCAAAAAAAAAATTAAAATACAAAAATATATTTATTTTTGATTTCGGTCCTTAACTTTTTCTAAAGTATACTTTACAATCAGTGTTGCCAATTTAGCACTTTTAAAACTCGTTTAGCACCAAATCATCTTTTTTAGCATTTTTATTTTTTCTGGAATTTTTTTAAAATTGTTGGTAGTTTTGCTAAAAATTTTATACAATTAAAAAGCCCGGCACGGCCAAACATTTTACAACTTATATGTATTAAAATCAGGGTGCGAAGAATGATTAAAATACGCTCTTTCTCACGAATGCTCACTGGCGAGAATTCTAATGTTTTCAATTTATCGCGAATGATAAAGTTAGAATGAATGTACAAGCATTTGCATTCTCTCGCGAATGTTCGCATTGTACGAAAAATTCACGAACGATAAAATCTCGCTGCAAGCGTCGTCGATTCATTCTTTCGCGAGCATTTGTTGCTGAAGAATATTCTTTTGAAAAACTCAAAAAACAAATGTTTGAGAATTTTCGCGAGCACTGTTAAAAACAACAACAAACAAAAATATCATAAAAACACACACGAACAACGAAGGAATGTGTGTGTAGCAGAAAGTGTGTGGAATAACAAAACACATGTCCAACAACTATTGAGTTCTCGAACGTTTGTTGTTATTGTTGTTGCCGTTTTGAGCATTTGCGAGAATTATTCGGGAATGTTTGTTTTCATTCGTGAGAGAATGTCAGAAAGAATTTCAACCACCAAACGAAAAGAAAGAACGTTGTTGTGTGCTCTCACTCGTTTGTAATGTGTGTGCGAACATTTTTTGGCGAATGTTCGTTTGGTAAAGAATTTATCGCCATAAATTCATTCTTAAAATTATCATAAAACGAAAATAATGTATTTTGAATCATTCCCGAGCGAATTTTTGGCACCCTGATTAAAATTTCCTTTAAAAAGGTCGGGCTAGGGTACTTCATATAGTGACTGTGGTATTGCCTGCTAGTCGATTATATGGGAAAATGAAAACCCAAAATATGCGGGGTCGTTGTATGGGAGCTCTGTAAAAGTAATGAACCTAAATTGGAAACATTCTGAAAAAAAATGTTTTATATTCATCTAGAATCCAGAATGCCAAATAATAAACACTTAAGAGTACAGAAATTGGGTCGCGTCATTTTTTAAATTACAGTCAGATCAATGAGAAACAGGTTAATTTTCCGCATAAATATGTTCTACCCTAAAAGAACCCAGAAAATGCTGCTAAACCTTAAAACAACCGAAAATAGCGGTACTTTTATTTGAAGCCTATGTGCAAACCTTAACCATCAAAATATGAAAAATTGGAGATTTTTTGCCCAATGAAGATTCAAAATATAAAATTGGTTGAAAAACGTGACCCAATTTACAAAACAACGAATAATGGAGGTACCGATCTATGAAGGATACTCCGAAACATGGTCCCATATTGATAATTTTTAGTATGGAGGGTTTTTAGCCAATGAGAATCCCAAATATCAAAATATAACGAATTCGTTTGTAAAACGTTGACCATTATTGAAAGTTTTTATAGGAAGATTTTGTACACAGGGAGAACCCAAAATACCAAATTAGGCTGAAAAACTACCTCCAAAGCTTCAAAATATCGAATATTGGGGCGTATATATCCCATTTCCAAATACCATACCAAAAATCCTAGATGTAGAAGCAATGTATGTACAAAATTTCCAAGATCTGTATAATCAGACAAACGGATATGGCTAAATCGACATAGAATTGTTTTCTGATTATGAATAAATGGGGTTTCAAGTGAATATACACTCACTTCACACTCAATTATGCATTATTAAGAAATACAAATCATGCACTGAAATCTGTAAACAAGAAAGAATAATTTATTTTAGGAAATGGAAATAGGAAATCCGAGGTTATATTACTTTTTAATTTTTAGATATCCCTTAGAAACTAGGGATTAAGGATAGAGAATAAAAGGAGGAAGGGGATATTTTTCAAAATAACTGTTTGGAGAGGTAAGTAAAATATTGCCAAAATAATTATTTTTTAAATTTTTTACACGAATTTGTGACAAACACAATCGATTTTTTTTATAGTGGAAGTCAGAAACTTATATTAATATCATCTAAATGTTATAGACCATTCTCCTACTTAACATGCATATAGTTATTGTAATTTTGTTACACGACATCACGGGACGCTCCACTATGCGAGTGTGGTACCTAATGAAGATCATACATCAACACGAAATCAATGCAAATTGTTTCCATTAAAACACAACATTTACATGGTGTATTTAAAATTTAGTGATTGATTCATAAGACCATGGGTTTACTTACATTTGGATCTACAGTATATTCACAATTTCCAGTGTTATTATTGGTTTCGTTTTCCGGTAAACATTCTCCTAAATGATATCCTTGTAGACAATTACGACAAAAAACGTACTACAACATAAAATTAAATGTTATATAAATGGTTAATTTTATTAATGTACTTCGAACTTACTCCGCAACCATTTTGACATGTTACTTTTGTACAGTCCGGCTCCACCAATAGGCCCATTCCACACCCCGGTTGCGGGCATAGTACTCCACCTGCTTGCAGAACATATTCTTCGGTTGCGAATCTTTGATATCTGTCATATTCATCTCTGGTCAACAACTTAAAATGATGTATTTCTTCAATAAACGAGTTTTGACATCCGGCAGGGCAAGACAATGTATATCCAATTTCCGGATGAGGCATGAATTGCCGCTCCATTAGGCGTGAGCGGATGTAGTGAAGAAAACATTCGATGCATGTTACGTGCTTAGATTCACACGGAAATACTAAAACAGTATCACTGTAGTAAATAAAAGTAATACATTTGATTTATTTGGCATTTTATAAGTAAACATTTATGATGTGGTGTACAAGATTCAATAAAATTTGATTAAGTGAAAAATGTTTTGAAATCTAATCTGATACACATTGTTGGTGCGATTAAAACCTGGATCATTATTGCTTCGACTGGCGGATGATATTCGTCGCCCGCTTGATAAAAAGTTCCCTTGTATATTGAGCATACTAGACCTTTCTAAAGATTTTGATTCCATTAATACTACATTCTCCGCGCCAAGCTATTCAATCTCCTTCATTTGTCTCGCCCGTCTTGCAATCTGGTGCCTTAAACTCTCAAAAATATGTATATAACAGAAATTCTTCGCCACTCCTTTTTATGTTATACATTAATGATGTTTGTGATTGTGTTCAGCATTTTCCTTTGAATATATTATATTTGCCGACAATATCGATTTGTTTATGTCATTTCTGTTCTTGATTTTTGAAATTAAGCACGTAAATGGGTGTTTTAAAACAAGTTTTTGGGAAACAATGTAATCCTAACTATTATCTATATGAAAGAGGTTTTTTTGTATATTCTTTTGAAAACTACTTCCATGTTCGATGTTTGTCCTTTTGCTTAAAAACTATGAAATATAGCAAACGAAAACATTTTGCTGATAATGTCCGACTTTTTCATTCTAACAGAAATTCTCAATTTTTAGTTTTTTTTTTTTGTACGTAGACTTTGAACGTGGGGCACCTTTGAACAGCGCTCATAAAAACTCGGTTTAACATTTTTTCCGACCCGCAACAAATGTATTTTTTAGACAATATGTTCTCTAGCATCGTAAATAACTTTTGCTAGCTTTTTTAGTTGTCGACAAAATGTAGAGGAGTGAACATATTTTCGCACTGTAAACTTATAATTTGTTAATTGTTATAGGCCGCAGAAAAAATTCATTGGTAGTATCCTGTCCAGTAAACTCGAGTAAAAAATACTCATGTCAAGTAATCTAGAGAAAAAACCCGATTTGTTAAATGTTGGCTTCGATTTCTTTAAATTTCAAATGGATTACTAATAAAAGAAATTAAATGTAATTTTCATCATGTTAATTGTTGTTTTTATGTCTCTTTATGCTTCAATATGTTTTGATCTGAATTTTTTAATAATGGAAAATTTATTTTTATATTCTAAATAAATAAATGCACATCTGATACGTATGAATAAAAAAATGTAAATATATTTGAACATAGTCACTGTAAAAATCAATGCCGTTCAAAAGTTCCAAGCCTTGTCCAAAGCTGCCGACCTGGGGGCAGTTTTGACAACTTAGATACACCTTGGCTCTTCCTAAAATTCGACTAGCTCGTTCAACGTTTTTCGCCACAAAATAAAAACACGCCACAAATAAAAACATTAACATTAATAATGTTACCGAAATATGTCGACCGTACAAAATTTTAAAATGAACAATATAAAGAAAATATGAAATCTTGAATGAGAACATAAAATATTTGGATATTAGGTTATAATTTTTTAATTTTGTTCTAAAATTTGTATTGTTAACTTGAAGATTTGGATTCGACGTATTTGGGTAACACGGCCGTACACAACATTTGTCATAGTTGGGAAGTTGAATATTTTTGTACGCCCCGTTGGATATTAGGTGGTAACGTTGTTACAAACAATAAAATAAAAAGTATAAAACCATATGATTGCCACTTACAACCTAAAAATTAGTTGTTTTCTTTGTTAGCAATTGGAGATAAATGTATGCAAGGTACAATTATGCAAGGTAGGGTTTCTTTTGTCAACAAAGAAAAAATACACCTCTTCATTATGGCCTATAATGCCAGAATAAATAAAAATAAATGCCGGTTTGTCCTTTTGAAATATTTTTAACATTTTAAGCCTTAAGCCGGATCTTTTATGGATAGGTGGAAAATTGGGCTACGCGAGCAAAATTAGAAATATTTATACATGATGAAATTAAAAGCATATTTAATGAGCTTTATGACTAACTCCCTGGCACCAGTCGATTTTTTCCAAATTCCATTTCTCAAGAAGTATGGACTTCCTCTCATAATAGTAACATCTTTAAGTAATCAGTAGTGCTATTTTGTATCTGATTAACGACAGAATTGTAACTGCATAATAATTGTCGATAACTGCAAATCTTCATTTGCTTATAATTTCGTTGATTAACGAAATATTCAGTAAGTTGACGATGACAATAAAGCAGTCGCTAAGCCCTACCGACATGTATGTTCCCGATATTTGTCGGTAACATTGAAAAAAGTTACAGAATTGCACTACAGTGTACATACTTCTGCTGAACCAGCACAATCAGAGCTGAGACTCTTAAAGAAACTAATAAAAATCCTTATAGCAAACAGATAAAACCCATATGTTTTTTTTTTATTTTGGAACCCCATCTTTCCGGAAATTGGTTATTAAAAAGTTTATTATCAGTAGGTGTGTCTGGTTACTTTTCCAGTAACATTTATTCAGTAAGTTCTAGCTCAGAGAGTAAGCCTTTTTTACTCTCTTTTGCGATAATGCTGAGAAAAGTAAACAGACAACATTTAGTAAGATTTAGCAAATAAACAGCTGATTCAAGAAAACATTTAATTTGCGTCAAAATAAACAAACAAAGGACAAACACAATTATTTGTATTGCATTTAATATTAAAAATTGATTTGGTATGTTCCCCGGGAACATTTAAGCTTCCTGCACCAACACATTGCCCTCTATCTGAAATTTGCCTAAAAATATATAAGAAATTAATTTCTAATTTAATGAAACTTTGCATTACTTACGAATTTTCTTCCATTTTCAGTAATTTTTATACAACTTCATTTCAAATTGAACTTTGCAAATTAAAAAAATGTTTTGAATAATTTTTGAGTTTGGTCATAAAACAGCTGATCCAAAAATGCTGAGTTTGCAAAATCTTACTGGATAAAATTCTTTCAGTAAACTCCAGTAAGTCTGTTGTTGTTGAACTGTCAAACTTGATCTCTCACTTGACTTTCTTTTACTGTATATTTGTGTAAACAGACAACATTTAGTAACATTTGGTAACAATTGTTACCAAATATCGATTAAACAGACAGAGCTAGAATCAAAAGCACTATCTGCAGTACAAATTTCAAACGTTTCTCAGTGGCATTTTTTTAAATTGGGGGTATATTTTTTAAATTTGGAACCACATACCTGGAGACTTGCTGATTTCCCCAAGAAAAAAATGTTTTTGAAATTAGCATCAGATGGTAAAAATTTCAAAATTTACTGAGAGGTGTCCGCAAAGTGCATTTAAGCCATTTCAGCATACCGGTGTGGTAGAATTAATCTTTAAAAAACTGGATTTTAGAATTTATTTTTTTCCACTAATTTAATTAAATTAAATTGTTTTTCTGACATAGAATTTATCTGCATATCAATTGAATTGGGTAAATTTAAATTATTCGTTACGTGCTCATATATACCACCCTCATCACATCTTAATGTTTATAATCAGCATTTTGCATTTTATGAATGATTCCGATAGAATTTTAGTTCTTGGTGATTTTAATATGCCATCTGTAAAGTGGCTCTCATTGCCAGACTCAGAAAGTTTAACGCCGTTGACATCTGAAGCAAATGTAAACCAGTATACAGTTGGTATTGGTAATCGATTTTGTGAAATTAATCTTCTTCAAATAAATAATATTTTAAATTGTAATGATAGAATCCTTGATCTAGTATTTGTAAACTTTACACAATTTTTTGAGTTAATTCGAATTCCTGCTATATGTACTCCGGACGATAATTATCATCCAACATTATATATAATTCTACAATTAACGAAAGTTCATGTAACTCATTTAAAAATATTCTTAACTATAAAAAAGCAAATTTTCGAAAGCTTAATTCTCTTATCATCCAACATTATATATAATTCTACAATTAACGAAAGTTCATGTAATATAAGAAGTCAGGCTCATCTATAGACTACGCTAATTATTCTGTTGCTAGGTCCAAATATACCATTGAGTCCCGTAGATTGTATAATAATTACCTCAACAAACAAGATCAAAAATAATTTTAAAACTGGATAAAATTCTTTCTGTAAACTCCAGTAAGTTTGTTGTTGTTGAACTGTCAAACTTGCTCTCTCACTTGACTTTCTTTTACTGGATTTTTTGTGTAAACAGACAACATTTAGTAACATTTGCTAACAATTGTTACCAAATATCGAGTAAACAGACAGAGCTAGAATCAAAAGCACTATCTGCAGTACAAATTTCAAACGTTTCTCAGTGGTATTTTTTAAAACACAGTAAGACATGGTAAATCAAAGATTAAGCGGTTCCATTATGTGGAGCCTATACAAACAACGGATAAATGGATATTTTGTTACTACTTTCCAAGTACTTAAAACCGGATAAACATACTTAAAAACGCACAATAATCGAACAAATTGTTTTGAACTTATAAATACAACACATATCTCATGTGATATCTAAGGCCACTGACCGAAACTTGATCATACAAACACGTCAACAAAATACGAAGGCATTATTGAACATTTTCTTAAATTCGGGAAGAATATATTTAAATTCGAATCTTACATGGAGGCAATTCCGCATTGCATGCTGTTTGTGTCTAACTTATATGTGCCTTTATGGTTCCACAAATGTATTTTAAAGCTGTGAAAAGTGTTTGCATGGTGTATTGACTGAAACAATTTCGCTCACGTTTTCCTTCTGCTATTTGTAATTGCATTGGGTAGATTTTTACGAAGAATATGTTGAGAAAATCATCAAAAAGTCGGGAAATTGGAATAATCGAACGTTGTGTTAGTTACATCGTTTATAACTCAAGAACACTGCACCGATTTTGACGATTCAAAGGACTTATAAATCGTATGCAAACTAATTCCGCCAAAACAAATATATTAAGTAATATTTAAAATTCCCCAATTTTTGTATCGAGCTTTAATGTTTAAATAAATTGCTTTTAAGACATATGTTTTTTGGGTTAGTTAGATCAAAATTTCTAATTTCATAAAATATGTGTATGTTCTAATACTAATAATGTGATCATTAACATCGACGAAAATAATGGTAATGATAGCATTATAAGCATTCCCCTCAGATATTTGAAGTTTTGTCTTCCGATTTAAATGTTAAATTGGATTCAAGTTGTTAACCATAGTAAACTCAGTAAATCCCAGCATGCTTACCTCAAAGGCAGATCAGTGGATACAGCCCTGCATGAGGTGGTTGGATGCATCGAGAAGAATATGGAGTCCTCTGGTTACACGTTGACAGCATTCCTCGATATTGAGAGAGCTTTCAACAATGTGAAGCTAGAAGCCATCCATTCTGCTCTCGTAAGCATAGGTATCGCCTCACCCCTTACGGAATGGATTGATAGAATGCTGGAAAGCAGAATTATCAAATCATCCTTAGGAGAGAGTTCCGTTAGGAAACCTGTCAACAGAGGCACACCACAGGGAGGAGTATTATCCCCCTTTTGTGGCTTCTGGTGATAAATGAGATACTTATGAAATTCAATCATCTCCGGATAAAGGTTGTAGCCTATGCCGATGATGTAGTCCTGCTGGTTGAGGGTAAGTTTCTAACGACAATTGCAGACATCCTGGAGGGTGCCCTTTCAAACCTGTCTAATTGGGCTTGCACCAAAGGTCTTGGTGTAAACCCCACTAAAACCGAACTGGTGCTCTTCACTAGGAAGCGCACGATTCATAGTTTCCGTCTGCCATCACTTGGAGGAGTGACTTTAACCCTTTCTGGCACCATCCTAGATCGCAAACTATTGTGGAATAGGAATGTTGAGGAACTCTCTAAGCAGGGATTGCTGGCACTCTATTCATGCAAGAATTCAATAGGTAAGAGCTTGGGATTGAGACCCGAAATTATACTCTGGCTGTATACGACGATCGTCTTACCCATACTTACCTATGGTTGTCTTGTTTGGTGCCAGGGGGTTAACAAAAAGATGCTGCTGACAAAATTGAGCTTAGTACAGCGATCGGCTTCAATCCTGATCACCGGAGCATTAAGAAGTACACCACAGGCAGCCTTGAACGCAATTTTGAATCTTCAACCATTGGATATTCTGATTAAATTCCAGGCGGCCAGGTGTGCCCTGAGGCTCCGGGAAACAGATGCCTTGAAATCGCTGAACTATGGTCATGCCAGCATCCTAAACATATAACATAACGCCAGGTTATGACCTTTTTTAGGGGGGATAGTCATATCAGTGACTATATTCCCCCTCATAGGGACTTTAATGACATCAAAGATGAATTTCCTAGTAGAGAATCCTGGACTAGTGGTTCCTTACCTCTGCCAGGTCTGTCAATCTTTACAGACGGGTCTAAAATGGAGGAAGGCACTGGCGCAGGCGTTTACTGTAGGGAATTAGGAACATACAACTTATATAAACTCAACAATAACTGTAGCGTTTTTAAGCAGAGATTCTTGCAATCACGAATGCGGCCGAGATAGTAAAAGCACTTAATGCCGACATCACGGGACCGGCAACTATATATGTCGATAGTCAGGCGGCCCTAAAAGCGGTGAAGTCGCATACTATAAAACTGCTTTCGAGTTTATAGTATGCGACATGATTGTAAGTCGACAGATAGTTGGTTTATGTTGGGTTCCAGGACATAGTGACATTGAAGGGAATGAGATAGCCGACGAGCTTGCTTGAGGGGGCTCACAGTCGTCCAATCTTCTGATTGAGAGATCTGTGAAACCTCCCATCAGCTATTTCATTGGCAGAATCCGTGCGTTCCATTGCGAGGTAGTTGGTAACAGATGGCTAAGGGAACCTGCTTGCAGAATCTCAAAATCTATCTGGCCTGAATTCTCTCGTAAAAGAACGTCTTCGCATCTGAAACACAATAAGAGGGAGATCAAAATCGTTGTGGGGATTATAACAGGTCACTGCAAATTAGATCTCTCACTTCTATGTGGGACTCCAGTAGAGAAGAAACAATTGAACACATCATCTGCAAATGTCAATCGCTGATTAGCAGAAGACATAAACAATTTGGAAGATATGAAATTTATAATCTAGTCTTCTTCTCCAAAATAGACCCAAACCAAATTCTAGGTTTTGTCAAAAATTTGACTTGGCTAAAATAACCTCTCTTCCTCTCCTTTTCTCTCACTATCTTTTCTCCCTACTCTTCCACTCTCTCTTTTCTTTACAGGTATATTATACATAAATGATGATCACAATGGACATAGTCTCCGAGTGGACGGTTGCCACAACAACCGTACATCCCTAAGTCTTGATTTAGATAGACGAGTTTACTTGCGGCAATTCTTGTCGTTCTCTTTTGAACTTGCTTCATGCGTTTATACAAGGCAATTCGGTTTCCAAAATATTTTTCTATTTGTTGTTTTTTCACCTTCAAATCTATATAAAATGTCAACAAATCCGAAATACACAAAACGAATTGCCAGAAAATTGTCGGTACGAGCATTTTTTTTTCATTTCTATTCCCCTTGCGCCTCTCTCCTACAAACAAAGACTTGTCGCAAGTAAACTCGCCCAATCTAAATCAAGACTAACCTAATACCTTTTATTTACATAAACTTTGTGGTAAATGTTTTTTACCGACCTTATATTGACGTAATAATGATAACGCAAAACAACGTTTGCCGGGTCAGCTAGTTGTAATATATAAGTTGCTATGGCCTTGAATAATTGTACCATGAATTTATGGTAGAAAATAACTTGAAAAAAAAATTAAATTGAGGAAGCAAACCAAATTTCAAAAATGCGCATGTGAACAGAGTATGCAGCAAATGAACGATATGACTTTAAGGCTCGTGAGCAATAGTTTAAGTTATATATACTTACCTTACATCGGTACATGCTAAGCAAGGTACGTCGTTTATGTTGTTTTTGATTAAATTTAAGGGTGCGGCAAAATCTTTTTCTCCACCGGAAACATGTTCAGCACATTTAAAATAAAATTCAGCAAAAGGTGGATCGCCGCCTTGGTTATCGACACAGGCAATTTCCAAAGATTCGCAATGACCTCGAATTCGTCGAGATTTTAGAACATCATCCCAACATTCTGGATCCCTATGTACGGTAAATGCACCTCCTTTGCATATGGAACAGCGAACACGTAATTTCCCCCTACACAATTTACCACATTGAGAACAATGTACGAAGAAATGAGCTTTTGTGCGCTCGCGATCTATAACTCAGTACTTGTTAGTCATATCTAGAAATAAGTCATTATTATAACATTACCATCCTCGCTAATATTACTTCTTTCTTCAGAAAGTAATTGCAAATCGACCAATGTTTCGCACAGTGGCTTTGATGGTTGTTCTTCGGGCTCTTCTTCCGCCACGGTGGACTGCAACCGTTTCCTTTCTTTCACCGGTCGAGTACGTATTGCATGTAGTATACTTTGTTGACCCAAATCACACTCCTTTTGACAATAATATAACGTAACATCGTGTTAATCTCAATTCTGTCATTTCTAACCTTAATAGTCGTAGCGTCGCTTAATTCTTTCCCAGCAAATATAATTTTAACTTCCTCAGGCTGTAATCCCAACTGGGGAGCAACAATTTCTTTCACATTTTTTATGTCCCACTGCGGTTCCAAATTCACTGACAATGTCTTTCCAGTGTTAGTCTTAACATATATATTCAAAGTGTTGGTAATGGTTTTCTTCCCGAATGACAAAATTGCCAACATTTTATTTATAAATGTTTTTATTAAATCGAAAAGAAAACTCATTTATTTAATGTTAATAACAACCGCAACAGGTAAAAATTTATATCATTAAATAATATAATAAAATAAATGCACGTAATGAATCAAAATATTAAACAGCTGACTAAGTTGTGCCATGTAGGGTTCCGGAACGAACTAGTTCAAACGTCCGGCCCGTGTAATGAATGATCGGAATTGAACTATAGGGGAACATACATAAGCACAGTTCCTGTACTTTTTGTAAATAAATGTAGTAAAAGAGCAATATATTAAATATTACCTTAATTTAAAAGAATTGTCAAAATCAAAAACAAACATAAAATAAAAAACAAAGAAGTTATTGATTGTTCACGTTCTTAATTTGTTGTCACTAATTATTTTTTTTTTTCAATTTATTCTCCCAAAAATGAATGTCTTTGCATGCTTTTAAACAAGACAACATTTTCCTGTGTAAAGAACGTCATATAGTGCATATACATACACACTTTTTATTATGTCGATGAAAATAAATTAAGGTTATTTAAACGGCATATACATTAGAACTTTTTACCGGGTTAATCTACTTTATGAGAATTTATTTGACATATATGCAAAGTAATTGATAATTGAAACCCACTAGATTAACGAAATCCGGCTAAATGTAAACGAACTATTACACCGGCTTTAAAATCATATTTAAATGAAAGTCAGCTGGTGCTTGAAATATATTGCCATATTTATTTAATTTAAATTGTTTACTTCTAAGAAGATGAACTTACTGTTTTTCTCTTAAGGACACCCCCATTCTGGGTGTCAATTTTTTTATTTAATTCGAATCTACTCTAATTCTAGAATGTCCCTACAAAATTTTAAGTGAAAATCTCAACAACTCTTGAAGATATAGCCGATTTATTGTGTCAGCATCAAGTGACGACAAGAGTGATTCTCAAACTTTAAACCCATTTTTCTCGAAATAGTTTTTTATAAATCGCGGGCACGATAACTCAAAAACTAATAATCCAATCGTTTTCAAATTTTGACACGTTTGTCTGGGAGTGTATAGCTCTCGTATGAACTTGTTGGGTGTCCCAAATAAATACTTAAATGTCTTTTAAAGAAAAAGTAGTCGGACGGCATTTTCACCGCCAACCGAATTTTGCAGCCATGGCACAATGAATAGGTAGTCCATTTAGAGCAGCTGATGTCTTGATTAACTGTCAAAGTGGTCAATTTTACTTAAATTCGATGTGCAATGCTGCCAAATTTTTGAAATATTATAAGGAAAAATTTGAGAGATAATCGAGATCATGGCACAATGAATAGGTAGTCCATTTAGAGCAGCTGATGTCTTGATTAACTGTCAAAGTGGTAAATTTTACTTGAATTCGATGTGCAATGCTGCCAAATTTTTGAAATATTATAAGGAAAAATTTGACAGATAATCGAGACAAAAAAATGTTTTTGTTTTGATACATCACCTTATTATTGCATCATGATCGAGGCAAAAAATGTTTTTGTTTTGATACATCACCTTATTATTGCATCATGGTTGCAGCCAACCACAAAAAAATGAAGCGGAACCAGGTTGTTGTGCAGACATCTTCGCAAAGAAGTGATGCCAATCGCAGGGTGGTATTTTTACGTCAACCCATTAGGTTTGACGGATGGCAAAATGCAACTCGGCGAAGAACTAGAGAGCATGTGACAAACCTCTCAATTGGTGTAGCGAATGTGATACTATAGCTGTCGGCTGTGGCTTAGCTCGCCGGATGGGGAGGTTCTTTTCCGCTTGAGGTTGCACATTTGAATTGTGTACCACTTTTCAAAATGCGTTTCTTTTGTAATAAATTGTAACGGCGATTCTCTTTAAAAGTTTTAATAATTTTGTTATTGTTTTTATTATAAATTAAAATCGTCTAACCAAATCTCTTTAGAGAAGCTTTGATGTTTTGCTTCTGTGGCTATCCCACCCCATGTGACTTTCTCAGTCATCCATGACATTTTCGATAGCCATTTAATTTTAAAGAAAATGCCCCTAATTAAATAGTTTTTGCTCGACCTTTACGCTTTCAGCCTTTTTGAATTAATATATTAACACATATTGTATTTAACACATATACAGGTATAAATAGTTAATTTTATTCATATGTGGATAGATTTGTTTAATAATTATAAATCTTACAATTATAGCGATTATATATATATATATATATATATGATAAAGAAAATAATTTTACATTTTTAGATTGATATTTTTTTATTAAAAAGGATATAATTAAATTCAATATTACTATTTTTATATTTTTTTTTTACTTTAATTTAGAATTAATTGTTTTTATATCCGTTTTTATAGATATGTATTCTAGTATATTTGTTTTCTTCTTTGTATTTATATATATATTATTATTTTTCAATGTACTTAGATAATGATATTTTATTCACACAAATTATTTGAATTTTATTTGTTTGTTTTAATCTGATTTTTTTTATATAGTATTTTTGTTTATTTCTTTGTTTCCTATTTTTAATTTTTAACAGCTATATATATACGTATAAAAAAATTGGCTTTTTCGTACTTTTTCAAATTCAAACATTCAATTAGACATCATAATCATATAAGTATAACAAAGACTGGAGGGAAAAGCAAAATAACACTCAACTTACTGTCTTAAAAGTCGTTGCTTTTATCCAGAAATTACTGTACGCTATTTCGTCAAAGTCAACCGGTTGATCGGCAAGTTGAGGTTATGGATGTACTGTATGATGTACATGTGTTTTGATGTACAGTAGATGGTGTGGTGTTCACTCCATATATAAGTGGTGTTCCGTACGCCTTTCGTATTTTTCTGTCCCTAATGGTTATATTTGGTATTAGTTCAAATTGAATATAAATTATGAGGATTATATGGGCAAATTGTCTGTATGGAATTTAAGTTCCTTATGCTACTAGGTTTCAAAAAAAATCATATTTTTTTAGAGAAGAGTAGTATAGAATGTTATTTCTTATGTGAATTATAGGCACAATCATAATGACATTGTCTATAGTATAAATAGATGTGTAAGTTCAGTGCTGTACTTGGAATATCACATGTTATAAATTATAACACATGATATGAAAAAAAATTACTTTTAATATTAGTGAATTTTAAGAACATACACATATATTTTTTATAATCTATTTTTTTAATAAATTACATGCCATTTTCTTAAAAAAACAAAGCTTACCTCCAATCTGTTAAATTATTTTTAATTCTCTTTTTTACTTTTTAATCGTGAAGAAGATTTTAAGATTTTTTTTACGTACGAAGACACTTGGATTATTATTATTTTTAAAAAGTTGTGTAATTCTATTTTTTTCACTTTAAATTGGCTTCTTCTTTTTTTCCGCTTCGATATGTTGCTTCACGTGTGATGTTTTTTTTTAAAAGAGAAAGAAATTTATGGCTCTGCAGCCAACTTAATTGGAATCGATGATGTATTCTATGTGTTTGCAAAATGTTGTTCATATGGCAACTCTGATGTGGATTTCGATCATTCTTGACAGCTGTTATTGTGAATGATTAGTTTATTTTCAAATAGTCAAAATAGATGTGGCAAAACAGATAATATATTTGGTCGTCACAAAGCCATTTTTTTTCTCAAAGCCTGTGACGAGAAAAAAATTGGGAACGTTGTAATGTTTGACTACTGTGTGTTTGTTTGGTTTGATTGCAGTGGTTAATGTATCTGCACCCATGTATACAATTATTTTATTACACAACAATATGTGTGCGTCAATCATTGCCAAGGAATAAGAAAGTTACAAAAAAAAAATACCAAGTCAATAAAATTATGGGAACACACATCTCGTCGATAGCCGTTGTAGGTACGTATATCTAATTTATTTTGCATTATTTCAAGTAACATGTTTTGGCTTTTTTTTACAGATTCGCATACCTGTGTATGCAAAATGTATGCCATTCCGTGCGGTAAACAAAAATGGTTTAGATAAAGTATTACCTGCCTACTACCTACATTATTATTTATGATGGTGAATCTCTCTCTGACTGATGGTTCATTGGTGTTACATTCGTTTAACAACAATGTTATTACATCATTGTCAGTACCTGGCCGTATTATATTTACATTCATAAATATGAAAACTACGGTGATGTAATTACTATATACATTCTACATTTTATTGATATTATTTATTTTTGCTAATGCTTTTCTGTTTATTACAGGCGTCAAACAAAATGAATTTTATTATATATATATTGTGATCTGATGGTGTTTTGTTCATATGAGTTGTGCAACCACACTTTATATATGCAGTTTGTTATTTGGCATTATGAAAAGGACATTATTGCATAAATTTGCAATGAAAATGTAACCGGACACAGGATACACAAACTTTTATTTGGCAAATTACTTTTTCAGATAAGTTTATTATGATATAATTATTGACATTCTTAATAAAAATCCTATATTTTAGGTAACATTAATTTTCACAATTTCTGATGTTTTTTTTTTACAGGTGAATATGTGGGTATGTTGAAGAACAGGATGAATATTGATGTTCTGGTGAGAGGGTGGCCATTAATGATGAACATTGTTTATGAGAAATATGTATATGCGTTAGCGTTAAGCTATTATTAGAATAGTGTTTAGTGTTTTTTTAAACAACATGAAAGTTTTTATGAGATTTTATACATATTTTTTTTATTCACATACATGTGTTACTGCTTGAGATGTTGAGCATGTATTATACCTATCAATTGGCCCTTTAGGTTTTCAACTTCATATTGGTTATTGCCAATTTGTTTTCTAATGCGACATTTCAACCAAGGCTTGCAAAGTTTTGCATTTATGCCTTTTGCAAAATTGCTCTGGACAAAATTTTTTCGAAAGACTTCTTGACCTGGCTTATATGATACAAAACGACTTCTTTTATTATAACTTCGTTCATTTCTTTCATATGGTTTATGTATTTGGTCATTTATTTTTTTGTGTACTAATTGCATTTGTGCTGACTTAGGTAGTGTGAGAATTTCACCATCCTCTAGTGCTCCTAATTTTCTTAATATGCCATAGGCGTCTGCATGGGTTATCATATTGTATCCTATCAGTGCGAAATAGGGTGTGGTACCTGTAGATGAGTGTATTGTGGTGCGCAAGGAACATTCAATTTTTGAAAGATTTTCATCCCATCGTGTTTGGTCAGATTGAAGGTAACTGCGTATGCCACTTAGAATGTTTTGGTTAACCCTTTCGCTGGCATTTGCCTGTGGTGAATGGATAGCTGTTTTCGTGTGTTTTATTCCGAACATTTGTAACATATTTTTGAAAGCCTCGGAGGTAAATTGTTTGCCATTGTCTGAATGGACAATTTCCGGCACACCAAATTTATGGAAGATTTCTTCTATTAGAAATCTATTGACCGCGTTAACTGTCGCCTTAGCTAATGCCTTTAGAAGAACAAATTTAGTTTTGTGGTCAAGGACGATAAATATATAAGATTTTCCTGACTTTGTGCGAGGATATGGCCCCAGGAAATCAATATATATTTTCTGGAAAGGTCTTTGAGTGGTGACTTCTGTTCCCATAGGTGGTCTAAGGACTTGCTTTGGATGTTTAATTTCCTTGCACAATGAGCAGTTACTAATAAAATCTTTGATTTGTAAGGTCATAGATGGCCAATAGAAATATTCTCGAACATTGTATAGGGTTTTTGCTGTACCTCCATGTGACGTATTGTCCTCATGTGATTTTTTTATAACATCATTAGTCAATTCTTCAGGTAGCCATATTTTCCAACAGTTACTTTCATTTTCTAATTCTTCTCTATTGAATTTTACGCGTTTGTAGACAATGCCGTCACAAACTTTTAAATCAGGTAACTGAGCTTTGTTTTGTTCGATGGTATCGATCAATGAGAGATATTTGTCATTTTTAAATTCTTTAGAATTAAAGTCAATAAGGCCATTCGATATGCAGATTTCATCCATATCTAATCGCGACAACATATCCGGAACAACGTTCTTTGTACCTTTTCGGTGTTCAATATTAAATTTATAACCCTGGAGTTTCAGACTCCACCGAGCTAGTCTACCATTTAGGTCATTTTGACGCATTAGCCATTGTAAACTTGAGTGATCTGTTATCACTGTAAAATCCATTAGTTCGACATATTGTCTGAATCTTTCAATGGCTAATATGACTGCTAAGCATTCTTTCTCAGTCGTTGAGTAGTTGCGCTGTGCTGAATTTAATTTTTTTGAATAATACTCTATTGGATGTTCACCATCCTCATCGTCTTTTTGAAAAAGCACAGCCCCTATTCCAACATTGGAGGCGTCGCATTGAATAAAAAATGCTCTGCTAAAATCAGGACTTGTGAGAATTGGACTTGACACTAGACGTTGTTTTAATTCAACAAATGATTTTAATGCTTCTGGAGTCAGAATGAATTTAGGTGTCTTTTTCAGCATGTCAGTAAGAGGTGCTGTCAGAGTAGAATATTCGTGGATAAACCTTCGGTACCATCCTACTGTACCTAGGAATTTTCTGACATCTTTGGGATTTTTAGGTGGCTTGATATTCATAATAGCCTCGATTTTACTTATGTCCGGTTTCAATTTTCCCCCTCCCACAATATATCCTAAATATTTGAGCTCTTTATAACAAAATTTAGATTTTTGCATGTTTATGGTTAGGCCAGCTGCCGTCAATCTTTCACCTACTAATTGCAACATTTGCATATGCACATCAAAATTGGGTGACACTACCAGCAGGTCGTCTAGGTAGACAAAAATACGATCTCTTAATTCTGACGGTATCACCTTATCCATTAGGCGGCACATCCGTTGTGCAGCATTGCACAGTCCAAAAGGCATCACTTTAAATTGGTAATGTGGCCTGCCTTGGACTGTAAATGCTGTCAACGGACGGCTAGATTCCTCTAAAGGAATTTGCCAAAAGGCATCTTTGAGATCAATAGCTGAAATGAAATGGGTGTCTCCTAATCTTGCCAGTAAGCCATCGATATTAGGCAGAGGATAAGCATCCTTCCTAGTAACCTTGTTTAATTCTCTCGCGTCTAGGCATAACCGATTTTTATTTGGTTTGATAACCAAAGTTACTCGATTATTCCATTCAGCATTTTCAGCTACCTCTATTACGTCTAACTCCAACATTCTATCAAGTTCTGCATACATCAATGATTGTATTGCTGGACTCACAGGGAAATACCGCATCTTTTTGGCTGGTGCATTGCCTATATCTATCATGTGAGATTCTACCTTTGTTCTACCTAATCCATACTTTGTATAGCACCGAAAAAACAATTTTGTATTCTCAAGTCTGACCTCTTGTTCACTAGACAGTTGGTGCGTTTGAGTGTTGTTCTCATTTGGCAACGCAATTTCATTTATTGCGTCATTCTTCATACAGATCGAGAGACCTAACTTTTGCCATAAATCATACCCCAATATCAGCTGTTGCTTCAAATTTGGAATCAGGTAGAAAATTACCTGTTGATCGAATTTTCCACATTTTGCATTCAATTTTACTTTGCCAATTATGAGTTGATTTTTACCATCAGCAGTTTTTATTGTCGATTTGTAATTTATGATTTGTGCATTCATTTTCCTCACATTTTCAAGACAGTCTTTCCCCAGGCAACTGATTGAGGCTCCGCTGTCCATCAATCCTCTAAATTCAATACCATTTAATATAACATTCATGTAAGGTCTTATATCAAAATTAGTGTCAATACATGCTGAAGCTATTTCTCTACGTTCATTCCTTCTTCTAATATAACCTTTTCTAGCATTTTTTATTTTTTTACTTATAGTAGGTGTAAAATTCTGAAAGATGTCTTTACGTTTTTCAGTATATATTTTAAGTCTTTCTTCGTATGTTAAATTCGGGTTAATTTGTTTTTGTATAGTCTTTTGGTCAGTATTAATGTTTGGTTTGTGTTCGCAGTCCGGAATAGAATTTTTGTCTTGTGTGTTATTAACTAGGCTGCTTTCTCCTTTGAACATGTTGGCCCAGTTTTCATCATGTTCCGCGTGTTGTTTCCCGAGCATCTAGGGCATTTAGGAGATGTAACACCATCGAACCCACATTTGAAGCAGAATACTTTCCTTTCTTCGACAGGACACTCAATAAATGTATGTCCCGTTTGTTTACAATTCCAACAAATTAATTGTCTGGATTGTATATTTTGTTGTAAGGCTTCAATTTCATAGGTTTGGGTATCAATATTGTTGTTATACTCATACAATTCGCTCACTCGTTTATAAGGTTGTTGATATTGTTGTTGTTTGTATAAATGCCGCTTTGAAAGATTTCTTTCAGCCCGTTTACATTCTTCAATCAATTCATCCACTGTTTCAATATTTTTAGGGTATATAAGTTGCATCAAACCATCCTTAAGATTATCCTTTATAACTCGAACTGTTTCATATTCAGGTAACGGAAATCTCATTTGGTTTTTTAGTCTTATTATGTCTGAAATGAATACATCAGCATTTTCATTTTGCAGTTGTCGCCTGTCCATTATTTTTCGCTGGATCTCAAAGTCACTTTCGAAGTTGCGAAATTTTTTTATAAAGTGATATTTTAAATTAGCCCATTCACAGTGCGGGTTCTGTTGTCGAAACTCCCATATCCAATCGTGTGCCTTTCCACTTAAAAGGTGATGAAATCCTTTGATAAATATGTCCCACGAACAATTATAATCATGTCGAAGAGCTTCTGCTCGGAATACAAAATCTTCTACACTGACTGTTTTTGAGGATCCATCAAATTTGAGACCCCATTTTTGTAGCTGTAGTGGTGTCATCGGCTTGTATCCCATTGCGAAATTTTGAGCAATGTATTGTTGTTGATTTCCAAGGATATTGTTTGAACTTGTGTGTTGTTGATTAGGAAGATTATACCATTGTTGTTGATTTTGTGTGTGAAAGGTTGAGTTATGTTGTTGTGTGTTAGTTTGTTGGTCACTCGGAATTCTATTGAAATTTACATATGAGGAATTTTGTTGAGAATTCTGACATTCTCTTATGGCAGCAGGTATCATTACCGCTAGATTATCTGTTATGGTTCTCATAATGTTGGCTTGAGCAGCACCAACTGAGGCGTTTACATATTCTCGAAGACTTAAACCATGTGTGTTAACCTGAGTATTTGGATGAATGTTTTCTTGTATTGTAGGTAACGACGGTCCATGATTTTGTGTTGGTATTTCTGCAAATGCTCGTCGTATTTCTTGTGCTGTTACACTGGTATATTCAGGAGTGGTGATATTATTAGCTTCTGGTGATGATGAAATTTGTTGTCCAGATAGTGTTGGAGGTGGTATTGACATCAAAGGGGTTGTGTTATGTATTACTGTCCTATTAGCTCCTGGAGTATTGTTCGAAGAAGTAGATGTACTATTTGTCTGTAAGTTTGTGTTGTATCCATTATATAGGTAGGTTTCAGAATAGTCGGTAGGGATATTCGAAGGGTTATTTCTAGAAGCTATCCTACTAGATTGTCTGGATCCTACACTTCCCTTTTTTGATGGCATAATGATTTCATGATATATTTAAACTAGATAAATTTATTGTCTCAAGGACTAGTGTGGCTATAATTGTTTTGATGATTACTTTGGTATATATATTTGTGTTGAGAATAAAATGTGAATGACTGTATGTTGATGTTAATAACTACTATTACTTTAACATACATTTATTAATTAATAAATTACGTATTTGATTTTTCTTTACAGTAGACGAAATTTCATACAAATATAAGGCTGAATTTGTGTATCGGTTCGAGCGAAAACAGTTTATGTACGAGATTTGGATATAATCTTAATAAATGAAAATCTAATAAATGAATTATTCCTAATGTATATTAGAAAACTATTTTAAGATTTTTGTAAGATTGTAGAATTGATTTTTATTTTTGTTTTCTAAATAAAACACATAAAATCGTATAGATTTTAATTTAAACAAATGTTGATGTTAATATTTAAATTTTTTTTTACTTATAAAAAGAATCGAAACTAAAATTCAAAAAATGTGTGGATAATCCATTTCAAAAACAACTTTTTTATGATTCAAATGTAAAACATATTAAATATCAGCTATATAGCTATTTTTAATGATTTTAACTTGAACATCATATAATCATTGGGATTGATTGGCTACCTGATATTCGATAGACATTTATAGTGGTTGCTACTCAGGCATGGCATATATAATGCCTTCCGGGACATCCATTATAAAAATCAATCTTTTATCGGGCATTGGGCTATTGAGTCTAATTTTCAAAAGTGCCCCACGTTGGGCGCCAAAATGTGACAAACCTCTCAATTGGTGTAGCGGATGTGGTACTATAGCTGTCGGCTGTGGCTTAGCTCGCCGGATGGGGAGGTTCTTTTCCGCTTGAGGCTGCACATTTGAATTGTGTACCACTTTTCAAAATGCGTTTCTTTTGTAATAAATTGTAACGGCGATTCTCTTTAAAAGTTTTAATAATTTTGTTATTGTTTTTATTATAAATTAAAATCGTCTAACCAAATCTCTTTAGAGAAGCTTTGATGTTTTGCTTCTGTGGCTATCCCACCCCATGTGACTTTCTCAGTCATCCATGACATTTTCGATAGCCATTTAATTTTAAAGAAAATGCCCCTAATTAAATAGTTCTTGCTCGACCTTTACGCTTTCAGCCTTTTTGAATTAATATATTAACACATATTGTATTTAACACATATACAGGTATAAATAGTTAATTTTATTCATATGTGGATAGATTTGTTTAATAATTATAAATCTTACAATTATAGCGACCATATATATATATATGTATGATAAAGAAAATAATTTTACATTTTTAAATTGATATTTTTTTATTAAAAAGGATATAATTAAATTCAATATTACTATTTTTATAAATTTTTTTTTTTTACTTAAATTTAGAATTAATTATCCGTTTTTATAGATATGTATTCTAGTATATTTGTTTTCTTCTTCGTATTTATATATATATTATTATTTTTCAATGTACTTAGATAATGATATTTTATTCATACAAATTATTTGAATTTTATTTGTTTGTTTTAATCTGATTTTTTATATAGTATTTTTGTTTATTTCTTTGTTTACTATTTTTAATTTTTTTTTAACAGCTACATATATACGTATAAAAAAATTGGCTTTTTCGTACTTTTTCAAATTCAAACATTCAATTAGCCATCATAATCATATAAGTATAACAAAGACTGGAGGGAAAAGCAAAATAACACTCAACTTACTGTCTTAAAAGTCGTTGCTTTTATCCAGAAATTACTGTACGCTATTTCGTCAAAGTCAACCGGTTGATCGGCAAGTTGAGGTTATGGATGTACTGTATGATGTACATGTGTTTTGATGTACAGTAGATGGTGTGGTGTTCACTCCATATATAAGTGGTGTTCCGTACGCCTTTCGTATTTTTCTGTCCCTCCAATCTGTTAAATTATTTTTAATTCTCTTTTTTACTTTTTAATCGTGAAGAAGGTTTTAAGATTTTTTTTACGTACGAAGACACTTGGATTATTATTATTTTTAAAAAGTTGTGTAATTCTATTTTTTTTTCACTTTAAATTGGCTTCTTCTTTTTTTCCGCTTCGATATGTTGCTTCACGTGTGATGTTTTTTTAAAAGAGAAAGAAATTTATGGCTCTGCAGCCAACTTAATTGGAATCGATGATGTATTCTATGTGTTTGTAAAATGTTGTTCATATGGCAACTCTGATGTGGATTTCGATCATTCTTGACAGCTGTTATTGTGAATGATTAGTTTATTTTCAAATAGTCAAAATAGATGTGGCAAAACAGATAATATATTTGGTCGTCACAATTTCAACGAAACTTAGCTCACATTATTCTACACTCAATACAGTACTCTATGACAATATTCATGCAAATCGAAAAAAATGTAGAGGCTTTAATGTACCATTTACATAAAATCAGATAAATCGGATAAAATATATATGGGAGATATACCTACATCTGGTCCGATTTCAATGACATTTAGCATACATCACTCTATACTCAATAGAGTACCCTATGCAAAAATTCGCGCAAATCGAAAGAAATATAGATGCTTCAATGTACCATTTACATTAAATCGGTCGAATATATGGGAGCTATATCCAAATATGAACCGATTTCTATGAAACTTAGCTCACATCATTCTATACTCAATACGGTAGAGTGTTCCAAATTTCATCTTGATCAGACAAATATTGGGCGTTTAGTGCACCTTTTACATAAAATCGAACAAAAATATATATGGGAGCTATATCCAAATCTGAACTGATTTTCACAAATTTCCATAGGATTGGTCCTTGGGCCAAATAAATGACCAATACTAAATTTCATTCAAATCGGATCATAAATGCAATCTGTTCTTTGGATACAATTTAACATGGACTGACGAAAATGAATAAATCGACTCAGAAAGTGATTCTATGCATATTCTCAAAAGGAACCATGTATCTATATCGATTCTTTTGCCTGTTACAAACCTATGAACAAAATATACTAAATTCCCCCGATGGGGCTTAGTCCAAAACATGCCCCAATATTGAGCAATTTTTGTTATACCCCAAAATCGCAAATATTGGGGGGTACCGCTATATTCGTTCTACTCTAAAACATTGGTCAAGATTGAACAACATTTGTAAAGGCGATTTTCTATCCAATATACAAATTTACATCGATTTCGGTTGAAAAATGTGTCCAAACTGCACCAAAAATCTAAATTTGGGAAGTTCGCACCTGAAGTCATTCCACTTGTTGGGGAATAGCAAAATATAGTCGATTATTCAACATTTCGAACCGGGGCGTTCTCTAGGTCCTTAAAAAGCTTGACATGCGGACGGTTTTAGCTCCTTTCCATATAGCCAACAATAATGAAAATTAATTCTGCAAATAAATCACATCATAAAAAATATTAACCTAAAATGTATATACAATTACCTATTTGTTACTAAAATCCTTTCTGCAGCAATTATCCCTGCTCATATCTTGAATAAACTGGCTTTTGGAGCAATACAATATGCATGAATTGCAGCCCAATTGGCCATCTATCAATTTAATTAATGTGAAAGATAACACTTTAAATTTAATTAAAAAAACAATAACAACAACAAAACATACCTGGTTATGGAGAATCTGGTTTGCATATTTATTTCCACGAGTAACCCACTATCCATTTTTTATTAAAACAAGGTTTGAATATCAATTAGCTTCCGTTTCAATTAAACAGTTGTAGATCATTTTTGACAAACACTGAGAGACAAAAAGCGGGTGAGCAACACATTTGGAATTAGATTTTGCATTTATATACGGTAATAATTAATTTATTATAACATTTCAAGGGAATTAATGTCAATTATTTTTATTTCAAATTCATTTATGATACAAAGCCTTAAGGCCATTAATACGTATCAGCTGACAAATATACATAGCCTGAGATACATTATATATTAAACCTAAATAAATATAACTAATTTTACTTTGATAAAAATAGAATGAAGGCTCCCCAGCCATAAAAACAAATATAGATTTTAACATATATCCAATAAGCAGCACATGTATAAGAATATCCACACATTATTGTAGGGAATTGTCAAAATGACATAGAACTTTTAAACGGAAAACATTGTTACTGTGTGAAAAAACACGTAATTCAAGTGGAAGGGTATTCCAACATCTCGCAACTCTAACCAAAAAAGATCTTGCAAAGATATTTTTATAGATTCTAGGAATACAGACCTGTGGGTCATCATTTATTCGTTTTCATCATTTATTCGTTATTCCCGCCTTTTTGTTTCATGTTAAACTTCAATAACTGTCAACCGTTAAAGCCTAGAGTTGTTATTTCTCTCCCTCTCTCTCTCTCTCTCTCTCACACTAGTGTTGCATTCAATTTGCAGTAGAATATATGACATTTCGATAACTGATTTATCGATATTATTTCTTCTTTAATCTTATCGTTGTTTAGCCTATCACAGAACCAAACAAATATTAATATTAACAGCTGATTTTTCTAATTTTCCTTGTCTCTTCCTTCCTCTTTATGCTTTACACTCATTCGTAAACACAAAAATTATACAAATATTTAGGTCTTTAGTCTCTTTTTCCACTATTCTCTCCTGTCTCACACATACATGAGTCATTTGTCACTGGTTCATTTGGCTCCTTTCAAAGAATCGTACAATTGAATCATTTTGCTTGGGAAAGTAAAAACAACGAAGAAAATTGCAATTTTTGCAAGAAAATAATACAAACTTAGCACAAAATAGCATCAAAATGCCTTCAGCGGATAATAATGAGTAAGTTTAATCCAATAAACATTAATAAAACATACTAAAAACGTATAATTTCCTACAGTGTCAAAATAATGAACAAATCCATAGTTTGTGAAGACAGTACGCTACGAGGTGACATCACCATTTCCCAAGGATGTGTCATACATCCCAGTGCCTCAATATTGGCCGAAGCAGGACCCATAATATTGGGTGAAAATTGTATTGTCGAGGAATATGCAACAATTGCCTACCGTTTGAGCGATGAGCAGAAGCTTCAAAAGGAAACGGGTAACTTTGAACCTGCCCCACCTTTAGTGATTGGTTCAAATAACGTCTTCGAAGTTGGTTGCGTGGTAGAGGCTCAAAAAATCGGCGATAAAAATGTATTCGAATGTAAAAGTTATGTTGGTCCCGAAGTGGTGGTTACAAATGGCTGTGTTGTCGGTGCTGCGGTTAGTTTAAAATGTAAACAAGTCCTGCCCGAGAGTACTGTGATCTATGGTCGTGATTGTCAGCAGCGGGAGGCAATTGATAAATATGCGGTAAGTTGGAGATCATGCCTGGGGAACATGTAAATAAGGGCTTTATAATTGATTATACGAATGGGACGCCAAAAGACCTTTTAGAAAAATTCTTAAGGACTTCTTGTAGTATAGAAGACCTTAAATGATTTCTTATGAAATACCTTTTTATAAACGTTTAATTTTTAACACCAATTCTTTTTTGTTTCCTGTTGATCTTTAAATATTTTCTAATCATGATCTTTCTCGCTCTCTCTCTTTTCTTCACAGTACCAAACCTTACAAATCGATTTTCTGCGTAAAGTCCTGCCCAACTATCATCATCTTAGAAAGCCCAATCAGGATCCCAAAAAGACACGTTCCGTTGTTTAAGCTTAATATTAAATTTATAAAACTATTTATTTATAAAATAAATTTTCCAAAAAAAAAGACAGAAAAAACACAACATACTTAAATCTCATTTACGCCACTGGAA